>NC_079219.1:27455154-27565753 GCF_029633865.1 Lampris incognitus | reverse complement strand
TGTACAACTTACCGTGTGTGTACTGCATGTTATATATACATGGCATTACAATTTGTGTGTGTGTGCGCACGCATGTGCGTGCATGTGCGTGTGTGCGTTATTGAGACTTTTGCAGATGGATTGACAGTTTTTACAGGGTTGGTGGTGATGATATATGATTTTGCCACATTTAATATATTTTTACCATTATCGAAATGCAACGTGCTTCAAATCCTGCATGGACAGGGACAATGACTTATCCATATAGTGATCAGTTCAGCAAACGAGCTCCTATAAAGTACCTCAATGGGAGCTAAATCCTATATGGAGAAAAAGGGTCAATTTCCCAAGCAGGTCTTGCCACTATTGTTTGAAAAGGACTGTATATAGATAGAGGACATATATTTTGACAAGGTCTTGCAGCCACCAAGGCCACTTGTGCTTATGTTTAAGTGTAAGGGAAAAATACTGTAAAGGGAACATATTTAACTCGGGACAAGTTTGAAATACTTTTCTGTGTGTATTCTCCCTGACGGAGAATAGTAATACACTCTGTTGCCCACTTCACATGCAAAATGTTGGACAAATAACATCTGAGAACACTGACTACTAATAACAGCTCTGTGTATCCATGCATCTATTTGTGCTTCAACAGTGGACATGGGAAATGTACTTGCAAAATATAGCACGAGTATTTGCTTCATCTTCTTCTGTGGCCTTTACTTTTTAACATTTTTGCCCAAAGGCCAGTTTCATTGCACGTTTTATTTTTTTCTCGTTAATAGACTATACGTTTAAAATATATATTTGTGGGTCTCCAAAGGAATTGAATCAACAAGTCCAGTTGCACTCGATTCAATTTCTTTGGATAACCATGACCTGGATTAATGAGAACATTCACAGACTTATATTTGTGGGGTATCCGGGTAGCGTAGCGGTCTATTCCGTTGCCTACCAACAACCTCCGGCTTGGTCGGGCGTCCCTACTGACACAATTGGCTGTGTCTGCGGGTGGAAGCCGGATGTGGGTATGTGTCCTGGTCGCTGCACTAGCGCCTCCTCAGGCGGTTGGGGCGCCTGTTTGGGGGGGAGGGGGAACTGGGGGGAATAGGGTGACCCTCCCACGCGCTACGCCCCCTGGCGAAACTCCTCACTGTCAGGTGAAAAGAAGCGGCTGGCGACTCCACATGTATGGGATTAAGCACGTTGTAGTCTGCAACCCTCCCCGGATCGGCAGAGGGGGAAGGCTTGGAAGAGTGGGGTGATTGGCCGGGTGCAATTGGGGAGAAAAGGTGGGGGAAAAAAAACATTTGTTATATGAGTGAGTGACTTACTTGTGCAAGTGTTCCTGTCTGGAGAGCGCGTGCCATAGAAGCCCGGGGGACAGGACGTCATACACACCCCGATCTGCTTCATCCCAATCCTCTCCAAATGCATGAAGAAGCGCGGCTTGCAGGACAGGCAGCCATTGTAGTCAGAGCAGGTCAGACAGCCACCCTGCTGACACCCCGAGCTCACACCGGAGATCTCTGTTGGCACAAGTACAGCACGAATCTTAAGATAAGGTAAAATATGCAAACGGATAAGCACAACAAAAAAAACCCTCAACATGTCATTTTACACTTAGTTGCTTTATAGCGTTGAACAACCCCTCTAGATCAACACATGTAACCATCTACATATTTAAATATGTGCTCTTCACTGAAGGGCTTATAAAAGTACAGGGTCAGTGCTTTGCTCAAGGACACCGTCTCTTTTTGAAACACGGATGGGCATTAAGGACACACTCGTTGCTGCTGGTGTTGAAAATAACCAGCAACACTCGGGCAGCCTTAGCAAGGAGGTCATAAAGCACCTGAGCAAGGGTAAGGAGCCAAATGTGAAACTTAAACATGCAGTCCGCTTTAATGATATACCCCTCTGGTCCTCTGGTGAAGCCAACAAGGGGGTCGTTTTACATATATTCTGCATATGCGTCGTACATAATCTAGTGGTGGAACAGGCACAGTGGGAAGAGAGTTCACCGCAGCATGAATAACACAGGGGCTTGTGCTGTACACACCGACTATTCACTTTCAATCACATCCGTTTTGAACATAAAATGAGAGCACCTATAGATGTACGGCAATTACTACTTTAACTAAATGTGATTGCATGAAAAAAAGCAGAAAGAGAAGAGACAACATATTTCTAGACCCTGTGGAATGATGATGTACTCCAACATGTCTCACTGCTGAGGACTTTTCCCCCCTAAATTTATGTCTGATTTTTCCCTTTTTCTCCCAATTTAGTGGCATATCGATCCCTATTTTAGTTCAAACACCCACCCTCGTACTATATGCGTTCTCCAACGCATGCACACTGCGGCCGGCAGTCTCGAAGGAGGCGAGGCGACTCCAGGCCTAACCATTGCTTTCTCCGACACACATTGAGACGCATTCATGTGACGAACACAAGTCAACTCCGCCACCCTCCCGAAGGGTTAGGGTTAGAGTGCTTCGTTGAGTCCGGCCATAGTTGGATCTGACGAGACCGGGGCGCGAACCCCGGTCCCCAGTGGGCAACTGCATCGATACAAAGCCGATGCTTAGACCGCTACACCACCGTGGACCCCACTGTTGAGGGTCTTCAATAAAACCTCATCCATTTGTCCACGAGGAGGGAATTCTTTATAAAATCTGATATGTGGTTCATATCTTAGTCACATGAGCTCTTTATCTGAAACATTTGCATGAACTGTTAGTCTCTATCATAATATATCTTCCTAACTGTATTTTCCTTTAACAATCTCGGCTCACTCCCTTGAGACACAACGGAAGTCCAACTTGCAATATCCCATGTATCTGCCAACTCCATAGTCACTATGCCTGCATGCAGGGAAACTCATTATGCTTGCAAAAAACAGAGGTCATGACATGTATACTACCTTTTATGATGATCCAAATGCAGATCGTGTTATAAACGTTGTATAGTGGGCCGCACGTAAAAACCAAAACCCCAACTGTAATAAAAACCCAACACATGGTTCTGCAGGATGTGGACCATCCTTGGATGAATTTTGCATAAGCAATGGAAAGCTTTCTCAGCTATTGTGGTTCACCATATCAATCGATTCTAATCGATTTTTGCAGACACAGCCCTCTATATATTCAGCGTGTCATGAGGTTTGGGTGGATGGTTATGCTCCCAGCTGTGGTTATGGCAGTGTAGGCTAGTTGGAGTTAATTCCAAGTTGTGTGTGGAGATCAAATGGTGACAAATCCATAGTGGTGGAATTTGACGGTCCAAATGAGAACTAAATTATAACAATCAAGAATGGTCAGCTGTATCAGGCATGCTGGGGGGGGGGGTACAAGATCTAGCAATAAGACACACAATGTTAGCATTACAGCCTTTCAAATATGTCAGATTTCAGGGTGTCTGGGTGGTGTAGCGGTCTATTCTGTTGACTACCAACACGGGGATGGCCAGTTCGAATCCCCATGTTGCCTCCGGCTTTGTCGGGTGTCCCGACAGACACAATTGGCCGTGTCTGCGGGTGGGAAGCCGGATGTGTGTGTGTGTCACTGCACTAGCGCCTCCTCTGGTCGGTCGGGGCGCCTGTTCGGAGGGGGAACTGTGGGGAATAGCGTGATCCTCCCACACGGTACGTCCCCCTGGTGAAACTCCTCACTGTCAGGTGAAAAGAAGCAGGTGGTGACTCCACATGTATTGGAGGAGGCATGTGGTAGTCTGCGGCCCTCCCCGGATCGGCAGAGGGGGTGGAGCAGCGATCGGGACGGATCGGAAGAGTGGGGTAATTGGCCAAGTACAATTTGGGAGAAAAAAAGGGGGGGGGGGCATTTCAGATTTCTCCTTTAAATGTTGTTCATCATTGGGACACATTGATAAACGCATTATATGTATAATGACCACATACTCTCAGCGTACTAGATTTTGGTTTCTTGGCTCTGTCTCAGACAGTTGAGTTGCTATCTCGAGGAGCACATCCACAAATCACGCAGACCATTGTAAACAGAGACAAACGCAATACCTCTTTGTAACAACTGTTACCGAAAAGTCACATGAGCCGTAACACGATTACGCAAAAGTAAAACAAAACATTCCCCCCCCCATTCATGCCTCTCGAGATACTGTGGAATTAGTCAAAAAAGGAACACAACAACTAGATTTTGATTAGAATATAAATCCAAGCTGCAATCCCCAGAGCAAAATTACTTGATGTTACGGACTAGCATGCTAATACCATCATGTGACTCTTATCCCATCCTAAATTATGTTATGCTATGTTATCTCTTTTTTTTCTTTTTGTTTGTCCTATGAACACAGATTGTCTGTAAACTTCTTCCCGAAAGAAACAAAGATCCTCACAGAGGCCACCATTGGAGAAGTCCTCCCATCTTCTTTCTGTACATAATGGAAAATTACTGCAGGACTGTCTCAAACAATTCGTTTGGAGGGGTGGAGCAACAGCACCAGCGGTGCAGCCAGCATGTAAAATGTGGCCCTACTACAATGATGTGTTGCTTTGAATTTTAGGAATATAGTGTGTGTCCCGGTCGGACTTTTAAGACGGTGGTTTGAATCACGGTGCACATATGGGTTGAGTTTGGATTCGATCCTGCTGCATGACTGCGAGTACATCATCCCATAATACACTGTGCTATAGGATTCATGTCAGTTAGCCAGCCTGTCATGGCAATGAGCAGACCAAAAGGGGAATTTATTGAAAACATGATTTTGAACATTTTACCCCTTTGAGGATGTTCTTAATTTTATTTTCCAGACACTTTCTAGGCCTCAAAAGGGCATACAGCCACTTCTGGGATTTTTTTTTTTTTTTGCAAACCTACAAATAAGTATATATTCATCCATCCATCCATTATCCAAACCGCTTATCCCACTCTCAGGGATGCTGGAGCCTATCCCGGCAGTCAGTATAAACCAATTGAGCCACTGTGTGTCGTATCCTAAAGGAAAGTAAATATTGTACTTAATGATCATGGGACGTTTTCCAAGAGAGAGGTCAAAGGTCAGATGGAATGTAGACTGAGCCATAAAGGGCAATAGCTTCACATGCTTTCCATGCATGTAAATAATGTGCATTGCAGAAGTGGTTAAAAGCTGCACCGCTGCAACAAGACGGCAACAGAGACAACATTTTGCAGTCGTGGACTCGTTCAGGACGATGGATAGAGACCTCCGCTGACAGTGGTAGTAATTTACACTGCACTCATATGAGCAGTTTCTTGTTTTGTGTTGATGTATTATGTTTTTATAGTTGTGTTTTTTATGTCCCATTATCTCCTAGTTTGTGGGATAATTTGGCAGACTTTGTTTTCCATGGATGATAGCCAGGGTTCGAGGGATGAATCATTTTGACGAAATAAAGAAAGCCCAATGTAAGTCTTTAAGTCTCACCCAAACATAACCTCTTTGTACGGTTACCTGAATTTCATACGGTTTTGTTGAAACCCATTTAACTCATTATTCTGCATAAGCTTACAAACGCCACTTTCTTTTTTTTTAGAAATTGACAAAAACCAGGTGTCCTCATCAAGGATGGCGATGATCTTTGTGTATTTCACAGCATGTGTCCAGTTGTTTGGCTTGGGCTCAAGGACACGATTTGTTCATATCAAGTGTATTTTTGTGCAAACAATGGACTCAAACCAACAAAATATTAAAAAAAATGGACATATGAGGCTTTTGCATGGACACCGACAAAATAGATTTAGCTCATACGTCCTCCATGAAGGCTCCCGAGATGTTTCTTCTCCTCAGACTGGCCATTCCAGGTGACCGGCTGAAGTTGGCCCTTTTTCTTCTTTTTCTCAGGTCAGGCATTTAGCCGCCAGTTTGCCATCGATCCTGGATATAGTGTTTGACATATCTCAGCAATCTTTACGACGGCTGTCCGTTTGCCCACATGTGTTCCTGCCAAGCTGCCCTGATTCACTGAAGTCTTAAGATGGAGGAACTTGGCCTTGCTCTTGCACTTGCACTGGCACAACCACGGTTGGGAAGCCAGTGGCTTGCATAACATACGCACAAACACTCACACAACCTCAAATATACACGCACCAAATGCAAACGTGTGGACATATACACACATGCACACATGTGCACATACACACAGTTATCTTCTAGTCATAATTCATTTACCTTGTGTAGTTAGCATCCAGTCATCCATATATATACAATTGTTTTCTTTTTTCTTTTTTTGGGATGCATCATCGTGTACAGGAAGCATGGAGCGCTGGTCCACTCTTCAAGCAGTATTGTCGACCCGACTGACTGAATGGTCATTGACTCCCAGCTCTTTCCTACCCTGCCTTCATCTCTCTGAAGTCTGTACTCATTCACCCCCTCATCCTCTAATCCCTCCATCCTCCCTGATATCTGTGGATGTGTTTGATATCTGTGTCCTTCTGGCATGGTGGGAGTTTGGAGGGGATACATGCGCTAGTCAGACGGTACTTAGCCAATCTGCAAGGCAGGAGTTCAATTTACGGAAATGCTCGCCCTAAGCCTCCGAATTCCTCAAACCAAACTGAGCTGGTGGCACTTATTGTACACCAGAGAGGGTTACTGTGGGCATATGGATATACCTTAGTGTTAAAACATGAGTAAGTTCAACTTTCAGCTCAAAATACAAAGTGAGAATTTCAATATCTCAGTCTGCAAGTTGGGCAACAACAACAACAACATACTGCTGCTCATGCCATATGGGGACCCTCAGAAGAGAGGCCTCTGGCCCATTCTGGTTCTGAGCCACGCTTTGACAAACCAGGGGTCAGGGAATTGCACGCAGACCCTACTTACTGTCATTTGTCAGTGTTTCGATGCTTTCCTTTATACATAGTCTGTGCATGCCTATGCTCTCTTCCATTCATATTCTTCTCATTTCACAGTCATTCAAACATTTTGCAGAGAGAATCCTAATAGTTTTTCTATGAAGTATAAATGTATTTAGACATTTAACAAATACACACACACACACACACACACACACACACACACACACACACACACACACACACACACACACACACACACACACACACACACACACACACACACACACACACACACACACACACACACACACACACACCATATATGCTATATTAATTCTGTGGGATTTTCTACATTTCCCCCCCTTCAGGATTGATCAGCAGTGCAGAAAGCATGCAAAATGTGGGGCTTGCAATATTCCCATCTATACATGTATGCATGTTAATTTTCTTTCTTTCTTTCTTTGTATCCAATATGAATACGTCTCAAAGTCACCTTTGTGGTTTTGCAGCAGTTCAGCTGAGGACCGCTGAAGTACAAATGCTGTGCTGAACGAAATTACAGTGTGGTGAATTGAGAACAACTGCCTCCGGTCTCAGCTTCACGCACAACGCTGCAGAGCTATTTCTTTGTTAAACATCTCCACTCCAGTGCTCATGAGAGATATTACAAGAGCAAAAAAAAAAAAACTATAGCTGTTTTGAACTTGGGAGGTGCCCTTCAAGGCTATATATGTTATGGCATGAAAAGAGAGAAATGCAGGGAGAAGTTTGAGTCACAGGTGGCAGGGATAACAACATCACTCCGAAGGCTGATTATTGTATATCGCACACGGTGTCTGGCCACGTTGGCGAGTGATACATGGAATATTCCAGTTATCCTGTACACTTAGTCAGAAAGCACATCTGGAGACCCTCAGTGATAAAGAGTGCGTAGGAAGAAAACACAAATATACTTTATTGATACTTATTTCATAATGCCACGGAAAAAAAAGGTCGTTGCTCAAAAGACGAGACACAATGTTGGACCGTGAGAAGATATATGGCATGTGTGAAATGCTATGGTATTTTTTCTTCATAGCATTTTTCAGTAAAGAGCCTCTTTGTTCTCTTAATGGGCCCGACTGTAAAACTATTGTCACCCCCCTATCTAGTAAAACCTGTGTAGCAAAGTCAAACAGCTACCCCCCCCCCTAACAAGCGCTGCATGCTAACACAACAAAAGTTGAGGGTAATGCTGAGTGAAAAACTCTCTCTCTCGCTATCTCTCTCTCTCTCTCTCTCTCTCTCTCTCTCTCTCTCTCTCTCTCTCTCTCTCTCTCTCTCTCTCTCTCTCTCTCTCTCTCTCTCGCTCTCCCTCTCTCTCTCGCTCTCTCTCCCCCTCTCTCTGGTGCGCGACCGCCGGATGAAACCTTTCTCAGACATCGCGGGACGGGTGTGAGGAACAATAGAGATGCCATTGTGAGGGCTACCGGTTGTTTGGCCGCACAGCTGAGAGCCGGGATGGCCGGGATGGTTCGTGGAAGGTGATGGAGGAGTTACTCTCACGACGTCCCTTGTTACAAACGGAGCCCCGCGCGTCGTGTGTGTGCGAGACGCGCGCCGCTGCTCTCGCCGCTAGAGAGCGACGGCTGAGAGGTGATGGACAGCCGTAGCGGCAATGGACCGAGCGTGGATCACTCTTATGGTGATGTTGTCCATGCGTACAGACAAGCTGTGTGATACGCGCGAGGGAACCGGAAGCACTCGATCTGACAACCAATTAACAGGTCTGAACAAACTGACCGATCAAAATCTTGACTCACTATTAGGATGAGAACAGCCGACAGTATTTCTGGCTACCAAGTTTCATGGAGATGATGGCCGAGTGCGTTATAGCCACTGCGGAACCTGCCCCCATAAATTAGAAGTTTATGTTTGACTGTTTTACTTCTTCTGCTTGGCCCGTTATTCGCTTTGTGCAAAGCAGCCTACCACCTGTATGCAAAGGATTTACCTTTGCGCCGTAAACAGACAAGTTAAAAAAAGAACAACAACAACAACAACCCAGCCTTATCATTATTGTTACCCCAAATTTGTGTTGGATTGGAATAAAATCGGACAAATAAAGGGCCTGCGCCGTGTCATCACCTGGCCTGGCACCTTTACGCAGGGCTTTACTCACGTTTGTGTTGCCGGTGCCTGGAGCTGCTGTGCTGCTGACAACCAGTGTATTCCATGCAGTGCAAGATGACTAAAGCAAAGGAGAACAGTTGTAATTGCATAGTAGCCCGGGGATTAGACTCGAAGAGCCAATGTCAATGTCCACCAAATCACTTGTCAGCTATGAGTCCGCTGCTCCCCCCAGACAGGGGCAGTGGCTGTGGATGTTAATGGTATATATATATATATATATATATATAATTCCTAGACAGAGCAGGAGCCCCAGCTCGGTGCAGACGCATGGGATATGTAGTGATGGTAGGGAGCAGTGGCCCAATGATGCCTGGGCCGCTTAGACAGTAACATCCTGGATAGACTCCTCATATGTGCCAGGAAAGCCAGACTAAATCAGGTAGCGGTTATCCGAGCAGGAATCAAGAGTATTCCCCCACAGGGGAAAAAAAAGCGAGATTATCATCCGCGGGGTGCAAGAGGAGAGCAGAACAAATCATCTGGTATGGCTCAAAATAAGTTTAACACGATTTAAGTTAAGAAGAGAAGAATAATCTTGTATTCCAGACTGATGTTTCTGACTCGCCCGGGGATGCGCCGTGCGTTCCGCTGTGCGTGGAGGAGCGCCTACTCTACCGAACCAGGACGAGGTCCCGGTGTCCCCTCAGCATCAAAGACGGAACCGAACACACAAAAAAAACCTGCAGCGGGTCACAAGACCCGGCACCGATGGCCGCAACAGCAAGGCGCTAGAGTCAGTCGCGTCGCAGGCTGTACCGGTGGTTTTGTTGTTGTCTTTGATTGGATTGTTGCGGAGCCGAGCAAGGCAATTGAACCGAAGTAAAGCTCCGCAGCTTCAGCGCTTTTCTGCTTTGCGTGCAGGACCCATTCACCCTCTCCGGCTGGCCCGCTGATGACTTCAGCCCTCTGCCGTCTCTTTCACTCTCTCTCTCTCGCTCTCTCCCCCTATGAGCGATCCAAAGTTTATTTAGAGGGCAAGCCCCCCACGTCAGAGAGAGAAAGGGGGTGGGGGTGGGGGGGGCGCAAGAGAGTCGACACAGAAAGTCCTTACAGATTTGATTTATCTGTGTTTGAGATGTATAGATCTAACAGGTTTTTTTTGTTTTTTTTGGCAGGTTTAAGCTGACATCAGTTTCGATGGGTTTATCATCTGAACATTGCGTGTGCTACTGACTTTCAATTAGTCAAACGCAAAAGCATAGCTTTAATTGCTTAATGAGCACAAAGTCCATAGCTACCTGTGAGCCTTGTTGAACGTGTTATATAGTCTTCATTTGGATTTCCCTCTTTGTTCGGTGACCTCTCCCTGCAACATCGTTCAGACGGACAGTCCTGTCCACTCGCCACATGTAGTTGTGGTCCTTAACCCCCGAGAACACTCTGACACACACGGTGTGTGCGCGCGCGCGCGCGTGTAAATGCGTTTGATTGTGCGTGTGTAAGCGTGAGAGAGAGAGCGAGAGTGAGAAGAGAGCGAGAGAGAGAGAGAGAGGGGGGGAGAGAGCGAGAGAGAGAGAAATGATGTGATATGATAAACGACACGATACTTACTTGTGCGTCTGTGACGCAGAGTACATAGGCAATCTTGGCAATGTCGGTGTGCACCCTTTTTTATGACGTCCGACTTTGTTTATAAGTTAGATAAGGGAAAGGGAAAGCGGAATATGACCAACACCATTAGTTAGCGTAGCAGTGAGGGAGGGGATGTTTCTGCGGAGCTGTACATACATTTCAAAGATTGTGCAAGAAGGTCAGGGCTTGCTAATTTTCACACAGAAACTGACTGATATGCTGCTATGAGGTAGGCTGGAATTCCTCCAGCCTATCATAGGTAACTGTGCCGAGGATTTGGTTGAGGAAAGTAGTCAAAGAGTGTTACGCAAAGGTTAGGGTCGAAAGGTAAAGGGAAGGAGATACAAACCCCATCAACCGCAGGAGAAAGTCTCGTTTGGTGAGATTGTCTCGTACTGGCTTCCACACTGCGACCGCAGGCGGCTGGAGCATTTCTCATCATGACCTCTAGAGGGTGTCAGTGCCATAAAAGCGCCGGGAATGACGCGGCGTGCGGAGCTTTTCAGGAACCACCATGAGAAGAAAAAGCGACAGGGGACAGGGAGAAGATGATGGGATGCTAAAACACAGACAGAAGAGTTGAAAAAGAAAGACAAAAGAACAGAAAAAGGGAATAGATTAGAGAGGTGGGAAGAGTAGTTAAAGACTCGTCTGTGTGTTTCTGCTTTATGGAAGAGTATGGGGAATTTTTCTCTAGTGTGGCTTTTGGTGTCCTATCAGTCACTGGTTTGGGAAAAGTAATACAAACACTGTGTGGGCCTTGTCATTTCTTTTGATTGGAAAACGTCTTTATTTTCCCAGTTCAAACTCAGAATGAGGACAGCGAAACATAGCAGACGCCGAAGCACTGTTTTAAACCCTTTGACCTCTGCTGAGTCAAAGCACTGAATCCAAAGTATATTATGAATATTAATGGATAGTGATACATCAGACCGATCCATAACCCGTAACAGTTGAGGTTTCCAAAGCCACGGGTTTGGAAGATAGTACTGATAAGCTTTAATTACTCTGGGTCTGATTATGTTTTTGAGTAAATGTCTCACGTATGGAAGGAAAATGTTGAATTACTCAGTATTAAATGACTAATAATTACTTTCATCCAGAAAATTGCATTAACATTTTGAAACATTATGAAATCCTATGTCATAATAATATAATGCTACCCCCCCCCCCCATTCTCCGCTGTCCCAGGAGATTGGTGTAAGAGATGTGGAAGCATAATGCTTGTCTTTGTGCCCCATATGGACTAGACCAACCATCCCTGTCTCACTCCCCTGGGGGTAGGTGTGTGTGTGTGTGTGTGTGTGTGTGTGTGTGTGTGTGTGTGTGTGTGTGTGTGTGTGTGTGTGTGCACGAATGATGGTGCATGGTTAGCTTTGTGTATTTGTGTGTGTGTGTGTATGTGCTTTTGCGTTTGCACATGCACATGAATGAGGGTGCATGGTTAGCTTTCTCTCTCGCTCAGGGTGTGTGTGTGTGTGTGTGTGTGTGTGTGTGTGTGTGTGTGTGTGTTTGCTTTTGCATTTGCATTTGCACATGCACATGCACATCAATGAGGGTGTGTGGTTAGCTTTCTGTGTGTGTGTGTGTGTGTGTGTGTGTGTGTGTTTTTGCATTTGCACATGCACATGCACATCAATGAGGGTGTGTGGTTAGCTTTCTGTGTGTGTGTGTGTGTGTGTGTGTGTGTGTGTGTGTGTGTGTGTGTGTGTGTGTGTGTGTGTGTGTGTGTGGCACCAGGGTGGGGGAGGTTAAGGTCGCTTGGTCAGTCCCTGTGACCGTTCTGTGAGAGTATCAGTCGACACCTGTAAATGAAGTCGGGCAGGTGCAGAGACCCTCCCAACCAAGGATGGGTGAACACTACAACATTTTTTCCCAACCGTATTCGGCCCAAATTTAGCCATATCTAATTCAGACCTTGATCTGAAGGGGCTTGATAGGAGATGGCATCATCCTTGTTAACACACATTTTTTACACAAAATTGAAGTAAATAAAAGTGTAGAATTAAGGTCAAACTATGAGACAAAAAGCTTAAGAGCGGGTAGGATTTATGTTTCATCCATTGCAGGGAGAGTTTATAAATCTGACTCTATACTCGGCTGAGTGGTTTGATCTGACAGCAGGTACCAGAACTTGGAGTGAAACCAAAGATGAACAAAGCATACTAATCATTCTCCGGTTGAAGGTATAAAATACCAGCAACTTATAAGGATGTCCAGAATCAAAAGTCCTAATAACCTGATGATTTGTTTTTGGATAAATATACCAGTCTTGCATCATGTAAATTAATTAACCTTGTCTTCAACAAGAAATAAGTCTCAACCCGATCATCAAAACAAGCGAGCTGGCCATTGCGATGCACAAGTTAATGATACACAAATTTTTCGATCCCCACCCAATGACTCATAAAATCTTCTCAGCTGACAGTATCAATCTTGATCCACTGTCATAAGCCATTGAATTAAAAAGGGTTCAGTGTGCACTGTGATTTGTGGTGTGCCCCGCTACGGGCCTGTGAAAACATGGTTGCCCTAATCTATGGCCATATAAGCAGGTTTTGTGAGGCATTGATCAAAGCTGCACATGTCCTGATGGCAATCCCTGAACTATTCTGACCCGGTGCATTCCCTCAACATGATGCAAGGGAAGCGAGAGAGGGATATGAGGTCGAGGAAGGGATACAATGTTATGAAAATAGACATGCAAGGCAGGCACGCGCACGCACACACACATACACACACATATGTAAGCAAAAGAACCAAGAAATGCTAATGATTGTTGATTCATGAAACTCTGAAGTCAATTCATGAATTCAGCAAGGCTCGCTGTAAAGAACCAACACTGGAATCAGACAGGTGCTTGAGTTATGTATGTGCTGAGTTGATGGGTTGGTTGGAAGCAATCATACCCGAATAAGGATATATATATGTGCGTGTGTGTGTGTGTGTGTGTGTGTGTGTGTGTGTGTGTGTGTGTGTGTGTGTGTGTGTGTGTGTGTGTGTATCTATCTATCTATCTATCTATCTATCTATCTATCTATCTATCTATCTATCTATCTATCTATCTATCTATCTATCTATCTATCTATCTATCTATCTATCTATATATGTATAGGTACAGTGTTTTTTTTCCGAAACCGTCAATGGTGTTGTAAGTGCTCAACTAATGTCAACATGGATACAGGAAAAAAAGCTGTAATGCATTGCGGTACAGGCCTGTTTCGTGCGTTTTGCACTCATCAGCTGCTAAACCACATTGGCGTTGATATATACACACACACACACACACACACACACACATATACATAATATATATACACACACACATATAAGTATGTGTGTGTGTATATATATTGTGTGCGCGTGTGCGTGTTCAATTACAGGAATGTGTTTGTGTTGTTCAGCTATACTTATGGGGACCAATTTGAATTTTTAACCATAGGAATGAGCAGAGTTTTGCAAGGTGAGGACATTTTGGCTGGTTCTCACTTATTCAAGGGTCTAATTTAAGGTTAAGACTTGAGTTTAGTATCAAACGTAGAATTAGGATTAGTTTAAGGTTAAGGTAAGGGTTAAGGTCAGGCAATTTATTCTCTGGCGGTTAAGGTTAGGGTTAAGGGCTATGAACATAGTCAATGAGGGTACTCATAAGTATAGAAAAACAGACGTGTGTGTGTGTGTGTGTATGTGTGTCTGCATTGATACATGTGATGTGTGAATACTGAGGCTATTGGGGGATCATTTCATAGTAAGAGGGATTGAGAAGGTAGCCAGGGACAGATAATCACCATGAGCGAGAGCTGTCAGCTGCACATACAGAGCAAAAGCAGGTCCGAAAGTTATATGGAGAAGGTCACAAGGAAATCTGTCTGTGTGAGTGTGTGTGTGTGTGCGTATGTGTTTGTGCGCGCAAGCCAAATGACATGCATCCCCCTCACTCTAGGAAAAATAATAGACACACATGGACAACCAAACATCTTCCATCTTAGATTTGACATATAGACCACCATATGTGTTTTTGTGTACATGTCTGGATGCTAAACATGTTTGTGTGTGTGAGAGTGCAAGTCACATGTTTTGGATTTTAGGGGAGTCTCTGGACCTGCTGCACCCCTGAACCTGCTGCTCCTCTAACTTACCCCAGTGTGCATCGGGGTCTTTTCATAGATGTTAGCGAGACATTCTTTGGATGGTTCTATGTTGTTTTACAGGCTCATTGAGGGTGTGTGTGCTTGTTCTGATGTGTGCGTTAGCGTGTTTGTGTACGGGTCATAGTGTGAGTGTATGTGTTTGTATATGAGTGTAAATTCGTGTGCGTGCATTATGGGCATGTGGATAAGTGTAAATGCACCATCGTCAGCGTGCGCTTTATATTGCAAGTGTACTGCGGTGTGTGTGTCTGTGTGTGCACTTCACTTTGAATACGACCCTTTCGGCAGGCCTGACTAATTTGGCCATGAGCGTGGCATTAACTACGCATTCCTTTCGAGGAGGTGTTTCCACTTCGCTTGCTCGCCGTCAAAACTTTAAATAAAACGGGACGTGCGACTATTAAAAAGGGCCCCGGATTTTGTGTCTGGCCCTCAGCGAGACCTCAATTTATATATTTCCGCTTCCTTTTAGCCCGTGCTTTGGGAAAACGTAACTATGGTAGGAGTGAGAAAAAGAAAAAAAAATTAAAGAAATCCTAAATTGTCTCGGAAAAGGGTTTCTTTTATCCAAGTGAACTGAGAGGAAAAGTCAGTGAGCAAAGCCAGCCACCTCTTGACAAGAGTGAGAAAGTTTATGCAGCCCCTTCCTTCTCCCGCCACCCCATGGTTAGCTTTCTTGTGAAGCCGTGGAGAGACAATGACAGCGTATTGGAGGCAACGAGGGGATCAAAACCCCGCCACCCGGGAAATTTTAATAATCAGAGCTCAGCCACATTTTTTTCTCATCAGTTGTTCCTGGGCAACGGGTGAGGCAGGCCCCAGGTATTCGGGGTGTGTGAGTTTGTGTGTTGGACTGAAGGGGGATGGGGGGGGGCAACGGGATCAGGGTGTGTATAGAAGAATCTTGGGGTTGTTTTATTAATCTGCATGGGGATTCTTTCTCTCTCCCCCGAATAAAAAGCCCGTCTTGCCCTTCCTTTATAACAGGTGGTGGTTGGTGCTCTCCACTTTTGTCCGGTGGTGGTAATCACTCAGCTCCGCAGGGATCTGTGTCAGTGTGTGTCAGGTCTCCGAGACGGGCCGTGGGTGGAAAACACGGATGTAACACGTATGAGGCCAGAAGGGAAGACATGGTACGTCCTAATAGGACCCTACCGCAACTATCTTTTGAAACAATGGATTATCATGTGGGCGGCACGGTGGCCCAGTGGTTAGCACTGTTGCCTCACGGCAAGAAGGTCCTGGGTTCGAACCCCAGGCCATCCCAGGTCCTTTTTGTGTGGAGTTTGCATGTTCTCCCCATGTCTGCGTGGGTTTCCTCCGGGTGCTCCGGTTTCCTCCCACCATCAAAAAGACATGCATGTTAGGGTTAATACTCCTGTCTGTGCCCCTGAGCAAAGCAATGGAAAGAAGAAGTGGAGTTGGTCCCCGGGTGCTGCAGCTGCCCACTGCTCCTAAACAATAGAATGAGGTAAATGCAGAGAACACATTCATTGTAAGAATGCAATGTCAAATAAAGTGGCTTTCATTCAATACACTGAGTTGTTTTTGTCAAGTTTCTACCAGACACGCAGTTCGTGTACAACCCCCCGAGAAATTTCAGAAACCCTCGCTGTTGAAAGCTGAAAGAAGGCAGATGGCCTGGTCTTTATTTTTCTTGTGAACAACTTCCAATCGAAGGGGTTCTGATGGAAAGTTCTTGAATTAAAACACGTGTGAAAGTACAATTTACCCCTCCACTTCTAAATCAAGCAGAACAACCTCGGTGAAGAGAAGTTGTCTTTTTGCAAAGCAAATTAATTCAGACATTTTCCCGTCCAGTAAAAAAAACTATAACCCCTTGCCCTCTTCCAGCAAAAACTCGGTGCCACATCTGTTCTGCTGAAGTTAGCCACTGCTAACAAGTTCAGCTGGGGTTAGCACAATGGTTAACTACATTTGATTAATAGATTCGAGGGATTTGTTTTGGCAAATCACCTCAACAAGATCGATTCTCGTCTCTTGGGTGCATAGCAGGAGTACCAGCCTGCAAAGAAATATCAGATTGCTGCTAGAGGATTGGTCTTGAATGATGTCAGTTTTCTGAGTTTGACTGATTTACCAAGGGATCTTTGTTTTCTTCAAACAAAGCATCACTGACAGTATGATTTGAGTGTATGTATAACTTGAGAGACCAAAACTGACATCAGTCCATGCACATAGACCCCCGGAGCAATGCATCAGTCCAGACATTTTCATTCAACCAAACAAAAGCAAGGCTTGATTTTTGTCCTGCCAAAGAACACTTTTTTGGCTGTAGTCTGTCAAATGAACAAATTACATTAATGAATGATTGAATGAATCAGTGTCTCTTTTGTGCCATGTCAAAAAAAGTGGCCCGTCCCACATGAGATTATATAACACATTTCCACAAAACAAAAAGAACATAAAACAAACCATCATGCTGACCAAAAGAAGTGATTATCCACTGCAGCTCTGATTCTGTTTTATGTTGGTCAAATCTTGTTAGGGTAACCAAGACAGAGAGAAGAAATCCCTCTGCCCAGGGGCCGGAGGCACTGAAAATTAACTGGTGTTGATTATTCTCACTCAAGAAATCCATTTCACGTTTAAAAAACCAGTCATATAAAATGTACCCAGGACCTATAAAACAGTGCGATTCAAGTGCTCGTGTTTTTTCATAATTAAAGCCAAAGCTGTTCCTTGCTAATGACCAGAGTTTCTTGTGGGGACAGTACATGCGTGCTCCACACAAGCCAAATCCATCTGAATCTGTGGCATTTGCACAGCTAAATAACAGAAGGACCACACAAAACTTTTTTTTTTAAATGAAGACTGTACTGTGAAGGGAAGAAAAATTGAGGATTTAAGATACAAAAGCGCGTTTGCAATATCCCTGTATTACACCTCGTGTACCGCCAAGCCCGGAAAAACTCTGCTGGGCTTGTAAAACTTATTTTATTTTGTTTGTATTATTGCAACAATTCAAAGCAAACAGAACTTTTGTAGTACTCCACTGGTCACCGCTGTTGCTATAAAACTGTTAAAATAAATGGGAGGTGCCACCATAATCCCTTATAATGTTCCCAGTATCCAGTACAGTGCAATGTAAACACCGACATCCAGTAGCTATACATGTACATAACTTGAACAAGGGTGATAACTGGGTGAGTAAAGTGCTCGTTCTTTTCAGTCTTTGTATCTCAAATTAAGAGACAATTTGTGTCTTAACTGCTGACAAAGAAAATGTACACTTCCGTTCACCTACTCTTAATATACATACCACCCTGATATTTGAGAAATCTACCCATACCTATCCAGAACACCATAGCTAGATGGTAGTAAATATGTGGAATGTGTGTGTAGCAGATGAGGCCAGTAAAACATGACTTATTCTGAGTAATAAAAAAAAACAAGTGGTGACCTACTACAGTAGCAGTTTATAGCCAGTGATAATGGCCTCCCTATAAAAGTGACGGTAGGATAATTGTGCCTGTGAATTTGTGACACTCTCTTCAAGAAGTCTCAGTGTTAGACCCCTCCTGGGCAACTATGGAGGTAGTTTGGATTGTGTAGACATGGGAGAGCAGATGTAGGAATAGAGGGTTTTTGTTTGACAGGTTTCTCTCACTAACCAGCACCAAACCATTGATAACTGGACTCGAGGATACCACTAGTCTTTCCAGCGGTTCGAATTGGCTTGCGCCATTTGGCATCCCTGAACTAATCAAGCTGGTTGTTTTGATTGGCAGGGTGCAGTTAAATCATAGATACGTAGGGGGAGGGCTACAAAGATAAACATAGTGATTGAGAAAACAGCCAGGGTTGAAAATGAAAAGTTAAAGCCATTTCTTTTTTTTCCTGAGATTGTTGTTGAGATGAAAATGCAGTGGACACAACGTATAAATGGAATTGTAAAACCAGGTAATGGCTACTGAGGTGAGCTGTGGGACTTTGCTTGTACATTGTGACACCAAGTGCAAGCAAAGGACTGTGTCTTGCCCCCTCCAAGCAAACACCTTAGAATTACAAGACTTTAAAATGTCCTTTCAGCCATATTATAGACCCTAAATCTTTGTTGTGCTTCTCTGTCAGTTTGACTCAAAAATGCTGGTCCATATGTGAGACACACTTTTCCATACAAACAACAGACTTGTGGGTTTCTATTGTTTTAATCAGAGGATGATGCCGAATCACGCAATGTTTATCCTACTACAGGCCAATCCAAATGGTATCGGGGGGGGGGGGGGGGGGGCTTCTGTTTTGTTGCATTTGCTTTTTTGATAAAACAAGAAAAACTGTGCTCCCAAAGGTAAATCATTATTACACTGATTGCAATTACATTCAGAAGTGGATGTTTGTCATGAGTCAGTCCTGAACCAAGGTCAAATTGTTTTGAATGTGTGTGCATCAGTGTTGTTTTAGCTTTGAGCTGAAGCCTGAAAATGGTTTCTGTTAGGTCTAAAAAAGACCAGTACATCTTAATAAGTCTGGGTCCCAGGTTGGAGCTAAATGTTAGTTTGGACCAAAGGCTCAGAGAGGTTGAAGAAACCTTTGGGTAGGCCATTCTTCCAATCAAAGAAGCACTTTGGATTTTTTTTTTTTTTGGTCCTTGTCCTTAGAAGAATCCCTGAACCCTCAGCCAGGTCATAGGTCAAACATCTCCTTACATAAAAACACATCCGGCATGGGATTGGATTTTAGGGAGGGCTAATGCAGTGCAGATCCAAGGGCGCTAAGGGAGTGTGCTGGGATGTGTGTGATATGGGCAGGTTTGTTGTACTTGGATCATTTGTCTGGCAATGGATTTGCCTCCAATCCTTGACTGTGATCATGGCTAATATGAATGATTCTTAAAGTCAACGTGTACCAGAGAATATCACGGTAGGACTTTATAATACGGTGCTGTAACCACCTAGTAACTCCAAATAACAAAGTATATCTCGAAGGTATACACTCACTGGCCACTTTATTAGGTACACCTTGCCAGTACCGGGTTGGACCCCCTTTTGCCTTCAGAACTGCCTTAATCCTTCGTGGCATAGATTCAACAAGGTACTGGAAACATTCCTCAGAGAGTTTGGCCCATATTGACATGATAGCATCACACAGTTGCTGCAGATTTGTCAGCTGCACATCCATGATGCGAATCTCCCGGTCCACCACATCCCAAAGGTGCTCTATTGGATTGAGATCTGGTGACTGTGGAGGCCATTTGAGTACAGTGAACTCATTGTCATGTTCAAGAAACCAGTCTGAGATGATTCGAGCTTTATGACATGGCGCGTTATCCTGCTGGAAGTAGCCATCAGAAGATGGGAACACTGTGGTCATAAAGGGATGGACATGGTCAGCAACAATACTCAGGTAGGCTGTGGCGTTGACACGATGCTCAATTGGTACTAAGGGGCCCAAAGTGTGCCAGGAAAATATCCCCCACACCATTACACCACCACCACCAGCCTGAACCGTTGATACAAGGCAGGATGGATCCATGTTTTCATGTCGTTGACGCCAAATTCTGACCCTACCATCCGAATGTCGCAGCAGAAATCGAGACTCATCAGACCAGGCAACGTTTTTCCAATCTTCTATTGTCCAATTTTGGTCAGCCTGTGCGAATTGTAGCCTCAGTTTCCTGTTCTTAGCTGACAGGAGTGGCACCCGGTGTGGTCTTCTGCTGCTGTAGCCCATCTGCCTCAAGGTTCGACGTGTTGTGCGTTCAGAGATGCTCTTCTGCATACCTCGGTTGTAATGAGTGGTTATTTTAGTTACTGTTGCCTTTCTATCAGCTCGAACCAGTCTGGCCATTCTCCTCTGACCTCTGGCATCCACAAGGCATTTTCGCCCACAGAACTGCCGCTCACTGGATATTTTCTCTTTTTCGGACCATTCTCTGTAAACCCTAGAGATGGTTGTGCGTGAAAATCCCAGTAGATCAGCAGTTTCTGAAATACTCAGACCAGCCCGTCTGGCACCAACAACCATGCCACGTTCTTAGTCACTTAAATCACCTTTCTTCCCCATTCTGATGCTCGGTTTGAACTGCAGTAGATCGTCTTGACCATGTCTACATGCCTAAATGCATTGAGTTGCTGCCATGTGATTGGCTGATTAGAAATTTGCATTAACGAGCAGTTGGACAGGTGTACCTAATAAAGTGGCCGGTGAGTGTATATCAACTGTCATTTTATTACCTGGTTCATCATCATCCTTCAACAGCAGTCGAGCATTTCATGCTTGTCGTTTGCTGATAGTAGACCAAGGTCGCAACTCCTTCGGAACCCAATTTCTGTCTGGGTTGGTCCAATAGCCTTTACCTCTCCCAGGGCGTCTACAAGGGAGTAGTTTGTTTTGTTATTCAACCCATAAATGGGGTAACCTTGACTCAATTACCAGGACATGTCCACGTTCAAGGGGGGTTACTCCTGCGGAGGTTTTCTGTCGGGGTTTGCCCCACCCTTAGCTTTTGGCTAAATAGCCTATCCCACAAGGCAGCAGGGGGCCGGTTACTTTCTAGGGCGCCAGCGATTCACCCATAGCCAGAGCCCCGTTAGTGATAACAGTCTGAACCAAGAGAAGGTGGGGTTTACTTGCCTGGGAGAAGCTTTGTGTTGCGCTAGACATGTGTGTTTTTGACACACGCCACACCAGACCAACTCAGATAAAATATCTGGTTAGTACCCTTCTTTTACTGAGCAGTTCCCTCAAAGTTCTGCTCAATATGACCAAAACGATATATTTCCCTAGTTTCTCAAGGGGTAATTGTTTCCGACCTCAAGGACTCTCTTACAGGTATGTGTAAATTGTCCATTTGTAACCAAAGTTTTACAGTCACATTACTGTTCAATTCAATATCATTGAAAATACGCATTAATGTCATTTCTTAACAGGCATCTACCTAACCCTTTTGGTGCCATTACTAAATAGGAGTGGGTAACTGACCAGACATTAACCTGGTATTACCTAATCATAGGTGGCACGATGGCTCAGTGGTTAGTACTGTTGCCTCAGAGCAAGAAGTTCCTGGGTTCGAACCCCAGGCCGTCCCAGGTCCTTTCTGTGTGGAGTTCACATGTTCTCCCCGTGTCTGCATGGGTTTCCTCCAGGTGCTTCGGTTTCCTCCTACCATCAAAAAGACATGCATGTTAGGGTTAACACTCCTTTCTGCGTCCCCTGACTGAGGCAATGGAAAGAAGAGCTGGAGTTCATCCCCGGGTGCTGCAGCTGCCCACTGCTCCTATTCAATAGGATGGGCTAATGAAGAGAACAGATTTCATTGTAACCAAACAATAACAAAATAAAGTGGCTTTCATTATAGGTATTGGTTATCTAGTTATCTATAATCAGTCAGATATTTATGCACCACTGAGCATCTAAAGGGACACTAAAAATGCATACGCACACATTTTGCTTTAAGGTTTTCCACAGTATTCTTCCAAGTGTTATTTTGAAGGTGAAAAGAATCAAAACTTAATCTTCTTACATTATTATTATTATTATCATAGCATATGGATTAGATTTTCAGTAAGGTAAGAAAAAGCCTGAGAGTGGGATTGTATCTTTGGTAGTATTATTATGATTTTGTCATAGTTTTAAAGGATAATACTTTTTTTTTTACAATCCATGTCTTATTTTTGTAGCTTTTGTAATCATGTATATCAGTTATGACTTCATTTTACTCACTGGCATCATTATGGGGATCTTGTACATGGCAGCACTGCGAGACAGAGCTTTACAATGGCATTATGGGGTGAGGAAAAGTGTCAGACGATCAAAGAAAGTTGAATCAGTTCATCTGGATACAATGTATTGAGTGTGTCAGAAGTGTTTCAACAAATCCAGTTTAACTCAGTTTATCTAAACCACATAACTGAAAGTGATAACCATGAAAGTTATTACCCAAAATGTCAAACTTTATCAACAATAATCCATTACAATGCTGAGCTCCTCCCTGATTCAACTTGTAGGAATGACCATTTACTTGCCGTGGTTTAAGTAAGAAGGTCACTTGTTTACAGTGTATTTGGACCACATTTACATGTTTTTGTGTAAAAGCCAAATACTTTTAAACCTGTGGCAATGGCTTAATCTTACTATAAGGAGGATAATTGAGTTAATTTGCACATGTCTGACACTCATGTACCAAGGCCCTATAAATGCCGTTGTGAAGCTTTGTCCAGCGGTGGTCCCATGTCCAAAATCTTTACCATGAAGCCAGTGAGTGAAATGATATCATGACTGAATATGCACGATGACAAAAAAAAAAAAAAAACTACAAAATTAGTACCTCATCTCATCTCATCATCAGCTGCTTCTCTGGGGTTGGGTCGCGGTGGTAGCAAGCTAAGTAGGGCAACTCTAGACGTCCCTCTCCCCAGCAATGCCCTCCAGCTCCTCCTGGGGATTCCTAAGGCGCTCCCAGGCCAGATTGGACATGTAGTCCCTCCAGCAAGTTCTGGGTCTACCCCGGGTTCTCCTCCCAGTTGGACATGCCCGGAAAACCCTCAAAGGAAGGCACCCAGGAGGCATCCTAATCAGATTTCTGAACCACCTCAACTGAATCCTCTTTTTGATGTTAAGGAACCAGGGCTCTACTCCAAGCTCCCTGTGGATGTCCAAGCTCCTCACCCATCTCTAAGGCTGAGCCAAGACACCTTACGGAGGAAACTCATTTCAGCTGCTTGTATCCGCGATCCCATCCTTTCGGTCACAACCCAAAGCTTATGACCATAGGTGAAGGTTGGAATGAAGATTGACTGGTAAATTGAGAGTTCTGCCTTCCGGCTCAGATCCCTCTTCACCACAATGGTTCGGTACAATGTCCGCATTACTGCTGACGCTGCACAAATCCACCTGTCAAACTCCCGCTCCATCCTACCCTCACTTGTGAACAAGACCCTGAGATACTCCTTCACTTGAGGCAACAACTTATCCCCAACCCAGAGGGGACAATCCACCATTTTCCGGTAGAGAATCATGGCTTTAGCCTTGGTGGTGCTGATTCTCATCCCGGCCATTTCACACTCAGCTGCAAACCTCCCCAGTGTGCGCTGGAGGTTGCGTTCTGATGAAGCCAACAAAACCACATCATCTGCAACGAGCAGAGATGCAATTCTGAGGTTCCCAAAATGGACACACTCCTCATCTTGGCTGCACCTTGAGATCTTGTCCATGAATATCACAAATAGAATCGGAGACAAGGGACAACCTCGGTGGAGTCCAACACCCACCGAAAACATATTTGACTTTGTGCTGAGAATGCAGACACAGTTCTCACTTTGGTTATACAAGGACCGGATGGCTTGTAGCAAGTGCTCCGGTACCCCATATTCCTGCAGTAACCCCCCCCCCCCCAGAGTGCCTCGGGATACACAGTCCTAAGCCTTCTCCAAATCCACAAAACACATGTAGACTGGCTGGTCAAACTCCCATGCCTCCCTCAGCACTTACGCAAGGGTAAAGAGTTGGTCCGTTGTTCCACGGCCAGCATGGAATCCGCATTGTTCCTCCTGGATCCGAGGTTCAACAATCGGTCAGAGCCTCCTTTCCAGCACCCTAGAGTTGACTTTCCCAGGGAGGCTGAGCAGTGTGATGCCCCAATAATTGAAGCACACCCTTCGGTCCATGTTGTTTTAGAAGCTGACACGAACCTAGTCAAATCCTCAAGAGAGATAGTCTCAAAAGCTGTAATAACAGGGACTATCAGTGACTCATTGTATAGATATGAATTTGGTAAGACAGGATCTGCAAGAGTAGCTGGAGTTGAACTAATTTTGTTTAAGATCTCATCAACCTTATTACAGAAAAAATCTAGAAATTCATGGGCCGTGAATGGTGAGCAGCTAATAGACGGCTGATTTTTAGTACGTTTAGATATAGTGTCAAAGCGAAATCTGGGGTTATGTTTATTAATACTGATTAAGTGAGAGAGATACGCTGTTTTTGCAGCAGATAAAGCATGCTTGTATTTCAGTAAACACTAATACCACGATAGGTAAAAAACTTCCAGTTTTGATTTTCACCATTTACGTTCCAGTCTGCTGCAGGCCCGCTTAAGAACACGTGTCTCAGCATTAAACCAGGGTGTAGGCCTCTTTAGTCGCATAGCTCTGGTAGTGAGAGGTGCAACTGAATCAGGGAGACTAGAGAGGCTGGTAGGACTATCAACTGGGCTGGTGACTGGCAAAAAGCAGATTGCAGTCGGGAGACGTGACTGCAGACCAGGCCACGCGACCGGTGGCTTGCGCTTGGGAGCCTTCCTAAACAGTGACACGCCGCCGCATCTGAGCTAGTGCTAACAATAGCAGGTCTGCTCTCAGGCCCGGGGCTAAGGCTATTTGGAGTGCCCGTCAAATCTAACGTAATCCTAGCCGAAAGAAGCTGCTCTAACTCACGGACACATCTCTCTAATAGAGGCAACCTATCTGTAACTATGGAGTAGTTACCACACACTATCATTTTAACGAGGCTGCTTTGACTGCGAATGTAATAGAGCTAACTGCTAAGCTAGGCTAAGCTCAAAGCTGGTAACAAACTAGGAACGAGAAGATGCCTACTAGACACAAGAGTCGTATGAGAAAGAAAGCTAGTACCTTTAAGTGAACTAAGCATAGAAAAGAGCTAAATCGGAACAAAATGAAGAGGTTAGGGCAGAATATAGAGAAGAGATAGTAATAAAATACAAGTTGTCGATCTCACGAAGCCGCCGCTCCCGAAGCTGTAAACAGCTGGCAGTGACGCCCACGGACCAACACCAAAGTAGGAGTGGCAGAGGTGTCCGTCCAGACGTTACGCTGGACATAGAACTGGCCGTGTAGGGCGCACAATACCCAGCAGTTTTGGAAGGCTTAGCCTTCTTTAGCCTATATTACCTGCCGCCCTGCCTGATACATGGATTTCACCTGTGATGTATGTTTCCAGGCACCTCTGTAGCCAGCTGTGAGGTCGCAGAGGTCGGGATCTTGGTATTTCCCCCCCTTTCAGGCTGACATTTTGCTTTGTATGTGTGTGTGAATGAACACGATTTTATTTTGTGAACGAAAGTGTTTTGACATCGTTATAAATCCCCCTGCCGACGCATTAGGCTATTGCCCGGCAGGACGCAGCAGACCAAGCTGGCGCTGGATCGCCAGCTCTCCCAGCCATCATACGAAGACAAACTTAGACGCAGACGTGGACAAAGATGATGATGACATCGAGAGAAAGAAGGTGAGAATTTTCTATACCTTTACCAGTCATGAGAAATAAACAAAAACAATGTAAAATGCATAACTAAATAAATGCGTTTTTACAAATGAAACTTGTAATATGTGACATGACCTGAAAAACAGAATAAAAGCGTTAACGACTGTGCATATCTTTTGCCTCTGTCATCCATATATCCAATTAAGTGATGGCTGTTTGAATGTTTTGATTGACGGTATTGGGAAAGGGTGTCAGCGGTGTTTTACTGTACAATGGTAGAACTTTTGTGCAAGTATGTATCAACTATGTGGATGATGATAATGATGATGATAATGATAAGGATAAACACAACGACTGTAAGTAGGACAAATCCAAAAACCATTTTGCTATTTACCATGTAACCATTTGTGCTCTTATGTTTGGGTACTAAGACAATTCTTTACTACATTTGTGTATTTTCTGTGTAATTTGACCTTTTGAATCCAAAATAGGTCACCTTCATGATTTGTGCAGATCCGCTGAGAAATAATAATTGAGGGGGGGGGGGGTCGAGAGCCTGCCTACTCAAAGTGACTTCCAACAAAATGCAGCAGCCAATCAATTCACTAGTCATAGTACAGCGTGAGCCCAGACCATCGGTCTGTGACCTGCTGTGTGGAAAAAGCCGAAACATATTTGCCACAGGGTGCCAGCCATGAAACTATAGAGGTGTCAACTGAAAACTGAAAAATACCTGCCAATCAGAAAGACTGGGATAAGAGATCAAATTGGAGGAAACAAGAATTGTTTGCAAGCTAGCTAACATTGTTTAGGGAGGATGTCAGGTATCAACGGGGAGGTGGACACTGTGTAAAATCATCTGGTCAGCAGGAACCACTGACAAATGCCAACAGAAGCATAGTCCAGCTCATGTCTAGATGGTAACTCCAGTTTTGCAAAACTCTCGCACACTCTCGCACATGCACAAAGGTAAGAATTAGTTTGAGGTTAGGAGCGACTTCTTCAGTTGTGACCTCTTTGAGACTGAAGAGGTCATTTAGGTGATTGATGAAAAGTTTCTCCCAATAAACATTGTGTCCAGGTGAACTGATTCAAATTTCTGTGATTGATGTTAGGAGGTTAAAAATATTGCAAGAGTTTAGCAAGTCTAGGGTTACCATCTAGACACAACCCAGAGTCTGCTAGAAAAGCGATGGCAGCAGAGTACGTATGGCTGGCAACCATCTGACAGTGCTCAGGAGAGCAAAAGGCAGAAGAGAAGAGGGCAAGGCAGAGGCATACGACAAAACAGAAAAAGTGGGCTCTTGAGAAACTGGTCTAAGCAATTTCTCTCAGTCTCTTTCAAACTCCAAAAAACGCTGCGCCAGAAATTGGTCCACACCAAGGATCGGGTCCCCCAGTACAAACAGAGCAATATATGTGCGCTGTTAAGTGCCAGGAGGATTGCCATGAATTGTACATTGTGGAAACCAAACAGATGCTGGCCAAGAGGATGGCACAACACAGAAGAGCTAACACACCAGGCCAGGACTCCACAGTTCACACCATCTACAGGCTAGTGGCCACTCTTCCAAGGATGAGGATGTGCACATCCTTGATAGAGAGGAATGCTGGTTTGAACGGGGAGTCAAAGAGGCCATCTATGTGAAGAGGGAACGACCATCCCTGAAGGGGGGGGGGGGGGCTAAGAGTACATCTGTTGCCATCTTACAACGCTGTGATTGCAACCATTCCCCAATCTGTGTATAGTACACATTGCCATTGAAACTCTAGTTAATGGTCACAGCAATTTGCATATGAAACTGATCATTGTTTTCGGTCGTTATGCCACTGTATTGTTTAAGGGTGGGGATACCTGCAGTAAATTTAGACTAATGAGGTCACTTAGATGAGTGATAAAACATTTCTCTCTCAATAAACATTGTGTCCAGACGCACCGATTCAACTTTCTGGGACTAATATGCTATACTTACCTCAACCCCTGCTATGCACACACTTACTAGCCACATCAACCAAGAAGATCAGACTTCTCAACATTCATGTGGACAAGACACAAATGCCCACCCTGTACCTACCCCAACCCTTGCTGTTAATTCAGCTCATCTTCATGGACTTGTGCCACCCAGGTTTGATGGGGTTTAGTTTCTTCACCCAGATGAATGGTTTCATTCTGTCTCTTTGCACAAGACAATGCTTGGTTTATCTGACACTCAGTTTCTCCTTGAGTTGACAAGACTAATTCAAAAGGAGTCCCAGAAGTGATATTCTGCCATGCAGCCTCACATATTCTCATGGGAATATTTCTCAGCTCTTCTTCGACAGGTGTTCCTGCCAACAGACAAAGAAGAGAAAATCTGAAGAGGGATTTTGGACAAAGTTCAAACTTTGGATGAGCTACTCTCTACTTTGTCGACCACCTGGTGACTGAGTTCAAGCGACTGAAGCAACCGCCCTCTGAGCGAGAAGAGATTGAGGTAATCTGCTGTCATGTTTCTGATCAGTATAGACTAGCCTTGCATGCTGCCACATGTACCACTTTAACGAAGCTACTTCTGACTGCCCATGAGGTACACGCTGCTTTAGGGTCTTCATGTGTGTGTGTGTGTGTGTGTGTGTGTGTATATAAAATTCTTCTTGTAGAGCCCCCGCTGCCCCTCAGATACCCCCATGCCAAGACGTGCACTGCTACAAATGCTTGACACCTGGTGTCACCCTATGCAATTGTGGAAACTGTTGAAAAAATAGGCAGGATGGTAATACTGAACATAGTGTGGATGTAGCTGTAATTTCCAAGTCGGGTCAGAAGACCCCTAGCACTTCTGGGGGCCCTAGGGGTGACTGGTGCTTGGCCACATAGGTTTCAAAGAACCCATGCTGCCCAATAGGTAGCTGAAATGGATGTAAAGGACAGAGTAGTGGATATCCCTGATGAACAGGACGAGTATGGATTTAACTGCATGTTTGGGGAACCAGGAACCCATGACCAGTTTACGGCTGCTCCAGCCATGGTGGTGCAGGTCCCCTCAAGTGTTACACCTGTGATTATGCCCCCTGTGAACTTCTTGCCTTGCACTGGTACTCAACTCTCACACACACAGCCAGTGCACATGCAAACACACTCATAGTCCCTTCACCCTAGACATGCAGATGTTTCTCGCCTCACACATACACAGCCCACTCATGCAGAAGCACACTCATACTTCCTCTGCCCTAGGCACACACCAAGGGTTACCTGCAACTGGGATGTTAACAGGTGGATGATTTTTTTTGCTTCTCGACTTGAGTATTGAAGTGATGTGTTTTTTCATTGTCAGGCCTTATACTGCTTCGTGTTTAAAAGACTATGTCTGTAGGACTCATGGTGTTGTTTTGGCAGTCTATTGACTTACAAGGGTGAAAATGTCTGAATGGGTTAATGTAACTGTTTCGTTCTTGAAATACTGCTAATGCCTGTGTTGTGCCTCAAGTTTTTACTGTTGCAGTCTTCGTTCATGCAAGAGTGAGGGGTTCTAAAGGTGTTAATTCAGTGCAAATTGAAAAAAATGCTGCTCTGGTTGTGAAATGTTGGACTATAGTTGCATGAAACAGGCAAGTGTGCCAATAGTTTTACAGCTGTCTTTATTTTGCTTTATGTAGCCCTGCTCATCGTTACTGTTACACAGAAACATGGGTACTGTAAAGTTTGCTTTTTATTACGGATCTGAGGACGGTACTTATTTTAAGTGGGGGATATATGTAATGATGAGCTTATGATGGCGTCATATTGTGGGGTGAAGGGGGTTGTTGCCCCATCTCTCTGTCTGCTATCTCCTCATTATAGCTTGACATGCTGTCTTAAGGTTATGTCATAATTTGTGATATTCTGATGCTTTACTCTTTCATTTTTTCTCCAACTTATATTTATGGAATTATGGTCCTGTTAACCGTGTGTGAGCCCATGGCCCCCTACAGTGTAATAAACGAAGAACAGCACTATTCCTTTGTGTCTGGCTGAATTATATCAACTTTCCTGAGAAGCACATGAGGATCAATAACTGAATCCTTACAGTGTGCCATTTTGATGATACTTTAAAAAGTAAGTGGGAGGGAATTATCAAAAACACATTTAAAACTAGAAAAGTGCAATCAGTAGAGTGCAGATCTCCACCAGGCGTATCTCCACTTCTCCGGTGCTTAGACATGGTGAAAAACCACCCTTTTTTCACCTACGGGAAAATATGGAGGCACTGCATGCGCATCTCCTCTTCTCCGGTGCTCAGACTTAGGTGAAAAACCAGCTGAGGAGTTAGCGCTCAATTGTGATATAAAACAGGTTTTTTCAAATGTTTTGAATCACCGTAACCATGAGAGGTGCTTGATCATACAGTCACAACTGTACTATAAAACAGATCTGCATGAAAAATAATATATATTGTGACAATAAACAGACCATTTAGGCGGTGTGCATGTAAACCTCTTTTCTAGTCTGGACCTCGATCCTGACCGGGCTTGCACGGGACCCCCTGCTCCGGTGGCATGACTAACAGCGTCCGTCGTAGTGTGCTCCAAGGGCTGATGGAGCAGCATTGGCGGCGGCGGCATTAGGCCCTCCCTTGACCCAGAGCCCGGGACAACTGACCCAGTGTTCCCTCAGTGTTGGTGCCCCTGATCGCAACCTCAAGAGGTTCTTGATCTTACATCCATAACTGTGCACAAAAAGTATTAAGCTGATCGTTCCAATAGTATGTGAGATTAGCTGCACACACACACACACACACACACACACACACACACACACACACACACACACACACACACACACACACGTGCGACCAAACATAATCCCCTCCAGGCTACCGCCTAGCGGAGGTAATTAGATCTAGTATGATCTTTTGTGCGTTGCATCAAAGATGTTTAAAGATGTTTGCTATTGCTCTTATTGGGGTATCAGACCAGTGTCAGATGTTTAACGAAGTAATAACCTGCAATAACTTAATAGGTGATTTCATCCACATGATAATACTTTTCAAGTTCGGATAATTCGGTAAGGTCCCTGGCCAGTAACAACTTGCTTGTTCCCACAGGATAATTGTAATCGTAGTTAAAAAAAAAAAGAGAAAAAAAAACACATGGAAGAGAATTTATTGTTTGTTCCGACGAGTGAAACATTGCTTCTCTTCCTCTGCCCACTCTATGTGATACCAAGCCAAGCCTGTTACAATTGTATAGACCGCGTAAATTGCATTTTGTAATTTAAGTACTTATCACTCCACAAAAACAAATTGCTGAGCAAATAGCATGCAGCAGCTGTGAGACAGTGTAAACTAGTTGATTCATGTGTTTGTCATAAATAGTTAAATCAAAGTTATTAGACTATAATCATTTTTTACAAGATAGACCTAGCGGCTCGCTGCCGCATTGAAGAAGGATAAAAAAAACATTTTTTTTTCTCTTTGCACTGTGTGCCAAGAGTAATTTATGGCTTTGCTTTTACTTAATTTTACAGCAGTGGTTGTGGTAATAGTTTGTATTAATTAGCTAGTTTAACTCTGGGAGCGGTGTACCAAACTATCCAACCCTGCTCAGCAGAGACAGCACTGACAAACAGTTGGGTTTAACTTCAGTGTGTTTAGAGAGCGTGGTGCTCCAAGGCTGGGTGACAGAGCTGCCCCAAACTACCAGTGGGACCAGAGGGGCCGCCCTATCTGCTAGCTTTGTGGGAGAAGTGGTCACATTGCAGCACGCTGTCGTCAAGGTGAGCATGCACCGGTTATAAACTATCTCCCCCAGCCACTGTAGGGCAAGTGGCTGAGCCCTGTCCATTGCCCCAACCCCCACCATTATTCTCAACTCTAGTTGGAAACTGCCCATCAGTATCCAGTATCAGTCGAAATAGGAGGTGTCACTATCCCATGTCTATTAGACACAGGATCTCAAGTAACTTTGTTTAGTGAATCTTTCTTTCGGAAGTGGATTCAAAACCAGACACAATACAACCCAAAAGACATTGACTGGCTTACTTTGAAAGCTGCTAATGGGCTGTCGATCCCATATGTAGGATATGCTGTCTTGGATTTTGAGGTAGGAGGAGTAAAGATCCCCCAAAGGGGAGTGGTCCTAGTAAGAGATGATTGTCTCAGGAGCGATCGGGGAGTATTAGGAATGAATGTGATCACTGCCTGTTGGCAAGAAATCTTTGGAGCTACTCCCTTTCAACATGTTAAGTTTCAGACCACCATGAGATCTGAGGCCCGGAAGGAGTGGGAGAAGGCATTTACCCTCTGCAACAAAGTTCAGGAAGCTGCAAGAGGGGAAGAAGTATGCCGTACCGTCCGCGTCCGGCCACAATCACCAGTCTTTTTCCCCCCGGAAAGCGAGATGGTGGTATGGACTGAGGTACGTGGCCCTGCTGTAAAACAACCATTTTGTGGCTTAGTGAAAGGGATGCAAGATGAAACGGAATGGCAGGTTGCTCGAGCCTTGGTCCATATTGAAGGGAATCATTGTCTGGTTAGAGTACGAAATGTTAACCTGTATCCTGTGGAGCTCCCTCAGGGCCAGCCCCTGGCTACCATCTACTCCATCGATCCAGAAGACATTAGAGGAGAAAAGGACATTACCCTCAACCTAAAAGAGCCCCACACCATAGAGGTGGGAGTGACCAGTACGACCCCCGAAGCAGCCAGATCAGCAGACACTGTACCAGCGGAAGTCCCGAAAGGGGAGGATCTGACCCCAGCTCAGGCTGAACAACTCTCGGACCTGCTAAAGAGATGGACCAAGGTGTTTGCATGCCATGAGGAAGACTTTGGCCGTACAGATGCAGTACTCCACAACATCCCCACAGGCACTGCCCTACCTATTAGAGAGAGGTTTCGCCTGATTCCTCCAGCCCTCTATCAGGAATTGCGTAGCCTTCTGAAACAGATGCTGGATGGAGGAGTGGTGCGTGAGAGCGCCAGTCCGTGGGCTGCGCCTATTGTCCTAGTAAAAAATAAGAATGGTACGTGGCATTTCTGCGTCGACTAGAGAAAGCTCAATGCAGTGACCCACAAAGATGCCTATCCCCTCCCCCGGATTGAGGAGTCCTTAACCACCCTAAAAGGGACTGCCTGGTACTCCACCTTGGACCTTGCTAGTGGTTACTGGCAAGTGGAAGTTGACCCCAGAGACTGTGAGAAAACAGCTTTGACCACTCCACTTGGGCTGTTTGAGTTTGAGCGGATGCCATTTGGACTCTGTAATGCCCCAGCCACTTTCCAGAGACTAACGCAAAGGTGTTTTGGGAACCAGGTAGGAGAATCGCTGCTCATTTACCTTGATGATGTGATTGTCTGTTCCCCAGATTTTGAAACTCATCTAACCCATTTGGAAGAGGTGTTGAGCGTCTGTGGAGCCACGGATTGAAACTACAACCCTTGAAGTGTCACCTGTTCAAAAAACAGGTGTCTTACCTTGGGCATGTGGTGGGCAGTCAAGGGATCACACCAGACCCTGGTAAAGTCAATGCAGTAAAGGACTGGGTGACCCCTACCACAGTCAGTCAGGTAAAGTCATTCCTTTGCTTTGTAGGGTATTACCAGAGATTCATCCCCAAGTTTTCCATGATTGCTGCACCGCTCCATAAGCTCATTGAAGGCCAAAATTCCAGCTCGAAAAACCAGTGTCCCTGTCCAGTGGTCCCTAGAGTGTCAAGACAGCTTTTGATACACTGAAGAGTAACCTTTTGCAACATCCTGTTTTAGCGTAAGCGGACTTCTCTCTCCCCTTTAGACTCTACATAGATGCTAGCTTCCGTGGGCTGGGGGCAGTATTGTCTCAATTGACTGGAAAGGGTCATCGCCTACGGTAGCCAGAGCCTGATCCCGACAGAGCGAAATGACTAAAACCACAGCTCGTTCAAGCTGGAACTGCTGGGACTAAATGGGCAGTAACTGAGAAATTTAAACCTTACCTGTGGGGCTCCAAGTTCACAGTGTATACAGATAATAATCCGCTTGTTCATTTGCATACAGCTAACTTTTGGGGCAATTGAGCAGCGTTGGGCTGCAAAGTTGGCAAATTTCCAGTTTGACATAAAGTACCGGCCGGGAGCTCGCAACATCAACGCCGACGTCCTCTCCAGGCTCCCAGAGCAAGAGGGCGAGGAGACCCAGGTCCATGCTGTTGGAGGGACCCTAGTGGACAGGCTTTGTGAACAAGGTGAAGAGACACCCATAGCCCAGGCTGAGGGAGGGATGGTAGTAGAAAAGGAACCCCCAAACCTATGGCCCTGGAGCGTTTGGCAACAAGCTGACGAGGCCCTTCGAGCAGTGGGAGAACTGTTAGACCAGGGCCAGCCACTAGATGCTTCAAGATGGCAAGAAGTACCCCAGCACATCAAAAGCTTCCTGCAGGAGTGGAACCTGCTCAAAAAATAGGAGGGGTTGATAGTCAGACAGGCACTAGGTGAACAGACAGGAGAACAGCCTATCCAGATTATAGTCCCTGAGGGGAAACGGCAAGAAGTATGGCGACACTACCACCAAGCACTACAACACATGGGGGCAGAGAAGACCCTATCTGCATTACAGCGGGGTTTCTTTTGGCCAAAAATGAGAGCAGATATCCAAGAATAGACTGGCCAATGTCAACAATTTGTGGTGAGTAAACCTGGGCCCTCGACTAATGTGCCCATGATGCCAGTAATCACTAGTGCCCCGATGGAAATGGTGGCTATTGATTACCTGTCCCTGGGTCGCCAAGGTGATGCATGTCCCTACTTATTGGTGATGGTCGATGTATTCTCCAGATATGCCTGGTCAGTGCCAACAAAGGACAAGACAGCTCACACCACAGTTCGGGTACTATGGAAACATCTCTTCCAAACTTTCGGCTGCCCAGAGCATCTACATAGTGACAGAGGGGCGACTTTTGAGTCAGCGGTGGTGAAGCAACTTTGTGAACTATATGGGGGTACAAAAACCAGAACTAGCCCATATTGGCCACAAGGGAATGGGGCTTGTGAAAGGATGAACCAGACACTAATGACTCTGTAAAATACGTTGAGCATTGAAGGGCGGGAACACAGGGAGGAACAATTACCCGCTATTCTACAGGCCTATAACACAGTCCACAGTGGAACGGGGAACACTCCACACCATATAATGTTTGGTAGACATGCACGGTTGCCCATTGAATGTACCCTTGGAGTTAAATTTCCCCGTACAGGTAGATCAGTGGACCAGTGGGTGTTACATCACCACGAGGTTCTCTTGGAGGCCTATGAGAAGGCAGGGAAAGCTACCAGACAACGGCAGGCATACGACCAACAGCTCAGGAACAACAGGCCACTTGCCCCACCCCTACTACCTGGTGAGCGGGTGCTTGTTCGTTGTTTCCGTAGGAGAGCACATGGAAAACTGGCAGATCGTTGGGACCCTAGACCCCATGTGGTGGTGGCCGCTCTACGGTCCAGCCACCCAACTTACCGGATCCACCCCAAAGGAGAGGAGGGCCCTGAGCGGACCATACACAGGAATCACCTGCAAGCATGTCCAGCACAGTGGCAAATGCCTGTCGGGGAGGAGCCAGACCAGGAAAACACGGCAACGCCCTGGGCTGGATGGGAGTGGTTCAAACAACCTTGGGTTGCATGTCGAGTGGTTCAACCATTACAGGTGAGACCCCTGCTTCCCCCAGATATAGAACCAGGAGTGCCCTCCGCTCCCCTGGAGTGGCTGAGGACAGACCCCGACAGTCCCAGCGGTCCACTAGAGGGCAAAGACCACTAAGGTACCAATCATAGAATGCTAACTTAGGTTGCCGGGATGTCAACTCTCAAAAGGGGGAGGAGTGTCACTTAGTGACGAAGTCTGCCTTTTTCTCACGTGTTTTGCAGATCGACGTTCAACCAATGATACGCCTTCTCCCCATGAACTGTGTAACGCCCTGCATGCCTTTTCCCAATTATCCTGATTGTGCCCAGGTGTAGTAAATTGAGAGACTCCTTTAAATGAGGAGACCAAGCAGGACCTGAGGAGAACGAGAGCAGCCACGGTTGGCTGTCGCAACCGCCTACCCGGAATCCCGCATCCACCCGACGAGGGACGATTAATCCAACGAACGGGAAGGCGCTTCCTGAAGAGGAGACCAGATGCCTTGGACTGACAAAATTGGGATGAGTAGCCTACATGGAATATAGGAATCCTTGCAGTATTGGATTATAGGAACCTTTTGGACTATGGATCTGGAAACACTGTTTGGAATGTTTTGTAGCCTATAGGAAAGCCACAAAAGACACTATTTTTTTATGGACGTATTTAAATGGAAAATTCTTTTCAACGGTTTTTCTACTTTTTCCTTAAATAAATTGCTATCTCAAGAAATACCTGTTGTCGGTCGTCTGTCATGAAATTGCACTGGGGCACAAAAGAACTTGAGCCACCTCGATTGTGACATTTTAACCCCTTACTCTTTAATCATTTCTGATATGTTTCACAAACTGGACTGTAAAAACAAAGTCAGCGCTGTGGGCAACATCAATCACGGTGATATTTTTATTTCGCATCTTAAAAGTTTACATTTTTACACTGCACCACATCTCTTGGATCTTCTTCAACATATAAATAATTGTGAGATCCAAATCCAAAACTTAATGTCTTGTCTTCAGAGCCGCACTGAGAGAGAGAGAGAGAGAGAGAGAGCGAGACAGAGGCCTGTGTGAGTGAGAGAGAGCAAGAGAGAGCGAGAGAGAGGTCAGAGTGAGAGAGAGAAGCCAGAGTGTGTGTGAGAGAGAGAGAGCATGATCAACAGAGAGAGCCGCCAGAGTGAGAGAGGCCAGAGCGTTAGAGGCCAGAGAGAGAGAGGGAGAGAGAGAGAGAGAGAGAGGGAGAGAGCGGCCAGAGAGTGAGAGACAGAGGCCAGAGAGAGAAGCCAGAGTGTGTGAGAGAGAGAGTGTGATCAATAGAGAGAGAGGCCAGAGTGAGAGAGGCCAGAGAGAGAGAGGGAGAAAGAGGCGAGAGAGAAAGAGATGCAACAGCCTGTAGTATCTGCCATTGACTAAAGTGCACATAGAATATCTGTTTACCTAGGTGACTGAATGTAAGAATGTGGGTCATACAGTAATTCGCTTCAAATTCTTATTTGCCCTGTACGAACTCCGAAAACGGTTTGATGGACCCTTTTGCACACCCTTGGATAAAAGCCTGAGAAAGAGACTGGCCATAAAGATAGATCGCCTCTCTCGGCCTTCAGTATATGTAGTTGTCTTCCAGCCATTTAATCAAAGATGTTTTAGTGCTGGTAGTTAAAAAGTAGAGATTTATGAGTGCGTAGAGAGGTGTTGCATGAGAACAGAAAAACAGAGAGCCTTGCTGAACCCAGCCGGGCAGCGTGGACCAGAGTGACATTCGCCTGCTGGCTCTGCGCTGTCTAACCGCTTTAAAGTTTTAGTTTCTCTTTCTCTAGAGTTGTTTTTGTCTTATTCTCAATTTCCTTACCTTACTGGAATCCCCCCCATGCCTCTAGTCTCTATTTTTCATAATTTCTTAATCTCTTCTTCCATTTATAGCTGTACCACAACCGCTCATAAAGAGCCTTTTACTGAGAGGTGCGCATATATACTTGTGGACCCGAAGATGCACACACACACACACACACACACACACACACACACACACACACACACACACACACACACACACACACACACAGAGGAAACCCAGGGCAGTAAAAAAAAGGCTGAGGTCGTTCTGCAATAACGCATCCAAGTAATGTTTTTCATCAGCAACAGAGTAAACATTTCACTGTTCCAAGTTAGCTCATTGGGAACAGGGGCCTGGTAGCCTTGGCAAAACAAAAAAGAGGATTTATTAAAAACACTCAACGATGATAGTGCACAAGTGTGCGCGCACACATACATACACACATGCATTTTACATCCACCGTTAATTTACATTTACACAAGAGTTCAAAAATGACATTGGTTGAAGTGGTTTCAAAACTTTGAATTTGAAAAGCATTGTGTCTTTTATACAGCCAGACCATAATCAACGCAAATACTCAAAATGATTATCATAGATGTTTGGCCAGTTTGCTGTAGAGTCCCCCGAGCTGCTAACCCATAGCAGTGAGAGAACACACCCCAGTATGCCAAACATACTCACATTACCATAATGTCAGATTGTATTTAGTTGGCCACATTGCAACGTACCTTAGCTTTTTCCCTAAAAAAACAAACAAAAAAAAAACAAAATTTTAAATTCATTTATTGATTGGTGAAATGCCATTGATAAGATGTGCTAAAGTAAGATAGAATAGTGAAATTATAGCATAAGCAAATTGTTAAACAAATAATTAAGATACGAATGGGTAAATTAATTGAATTTGTAATGTTAATTTCATCATTTATTGATTTTAGTGTTTGTGTGTGTGACTTGGATCATAAACTGAATATAACTGTGAATTTTAGCCATCAAACTCTGCCAACTGAATAATTGGTTACATTTTCACACTTTCTGGGCTGCAGACTCGAGCAATAATCTTTTTGTGCAAAAAATTTCCATATGTTTATGAGAGGAATGAACAGACACACTGTATGGAAAATAATGACTATCAAAAGCTTCCCCCAAATTATTTCAGAGGGCAGCGCGCTTGATAAAAGTAGTTACCAAACAATTCCAATCCCGATACAACACAATAGGGATATTCAACGTGAAAAACATTGAGTGTTTTTTTTTCTTTTTAGTATCTGAGAATGACCTGTTCCTTCAATTTCTCCCAAACATACCAACATGTCTTCTCTGCATGTACTACAGAATCTCTTAAGTGCACATCAGCCCTTCGCGCTGCCATTTGGAAATTGCCATAAGCTATTAAGAGAGAGAAAGAAGAAAGAAAGAAAGAAAGAAAGCCACTTTATTTGACATTGTATTCTTACAATGAATTGTATTCTTACGATGAACGTGTTCTCTGCATTTAACCCATCCTATTGTATAGGAGCAGTGAGCAGCTGCAGCGCCTGGGGACCAACTCCATCTTTCCATTGCCTTGCTCAGGGGCACAAATAGTAGTATTAACCCTAACTGCACGTCTTTTTGATGGTGGGAGGAAACTGGAGCACCCAGAGGAAACCCACGCAGACATGGGGAGAACATGCAAACTCCACACAGAAAGGACCTGGTACAGTCGGGGTTCGAACCCAGAACCTTCTTGCTGTGAGACAACAGTGCTAACCACTGGGCCACCGTGCTGCCCTGGGTCAAATCCAACCACCAGTTACAAGTACAAACCAGTTTGATCCTACCAGTTGTATGGATAAGGTTATCATATTCATTTCACTGCACACACCACAGTTTGTAACACAGACATACTACATTTCAAAGTAAATTAGTTCATAACTAATCAATGATACATCCACCCATTATCCAAACTGCTTATCCTGCTCTCAGGATTGCGGGGACACTGGAGCCTATCCTAGCAGTCATTGGGCAGCAGGCAGTGAGACACCTGGGACAGGTCGCCAGGCCATGACAGGGATTCAATGATACATGTTGAAATTAATTTTTATAGTCAGAATTATTCATTTAAAGTGGTAGTAGACAACTTTTCAACCCCCCCCCCCATAGCGTTTGCAAGTGTTTTTATTGTTTGTGCCGCTGTCTCAAAGACAACCAGATCGCTTTCCATTTATTAGCAGCCTGGCTACTGTCCAAACCAAGAAACAACCGTAATAATCCCAATTTGAACTAGAAACCCTGATCTCAGTGCTCTGATAAAGGCAGACTAAAACATCTGGTAGTATTAATAAGTAGGCAGGTTATGTTACTTACTGATCCAGTAGAAAGAACGCCAACTGAATGTCAGTTTGGAACCCTCTCAAGTCCCGCATGTTGTATCGAACTATTTCCCCGTCGAGATCTGTTTCCCCCCTAGCCAGAGTTCGATACAACATTGGCATGCTTGATTAACCTTAACTTAACCTCAACCTAAATCTAACCTTAACCTAACCTCAACCTAACCTTAAACTTAACCTACTGCTTACCTTAACCTAATCATAAGCAATAGCTAACCTGTTTCCATGCGAACACTTTCATCTGGCTAGGGGGGGAACAGATCCCCCCCCCCTTTTCTCTCCAATTGTACTTGGCCAATTACCCCACTCTTCCGAGCCGTCCCGGTCGCTGCTCCACCCAGAAACCCTGATCTCAGTGTTCTGATAAAGGCAGAGTAAAACATCTGGTAGTTTTAATAAGTAGGCAGGTTATGTTACTTACTGATCCAGTAGAAAGAATGCCAACTGAATGTCAGTTTGGAACCCTCTCAAGTCCCGCATGTTGTATTGAACTATTTCCCCATCAAGGTCTGTTTCCCCCTAGCCAGAGTTCGATACAACATCGGCACACTTGATTAACCTTAACCTCAACCTACATCTAACCTTAACCTAACCTCAATGTAGCCTTAAACTTAACCTACTGCTTACCTTAACCTAATCATAAGCAATAGCTAACCTGTTTCCATGTGAACACTTTCGTCTGGCTAGGGGGGGGGGAATTTGCCCCCCCTTTTCTCTCCAGTTGTACTTGGCCAATTACCCCACTCTTCCAAGCCGTCCCGGTTGCTGCTCCACCCCCTTTGCTCATCCGGGGAGGGTTGCAGACTACCTCATGCCTTCTCTGATACATGTGGAGTCGCCAGCCGCTTCTTTTCACCTGACAGTGAGGAGTTTCGCCAGGGGGACGTAGCGCGTGGGAGGATCGCACTATTCCCCCCAGTCCCTTGAACAGGCGCCCCGACCAACCATAGGAGGCGCCAGTGCAGCGACCAGGACACATACCCACATCCGGATCCCCACCCACAGACACGGCCAGTTGTGTCTGTGGGGATGCCCGACCAAGCCGGAGGTAACACAGGGATTCGAACCGGCGATCCCCGTGTTGGTAGGCAACGGAATAGACCGCTATGCTACCCGGATGGCCCCGGGGCGAACAGATCTTGATGGGGAATCAGAATTCAATACAACACCGGGGCTTGCTCCACCGAGTAGAACGCCTGTCCGAGGTTCACTCGTTTTGTTTCTATCACTCTCCCTCTTCGCCCTCTCCTTCAAGGGGGTTCTTTGTTTCTTGCCGGGTAGAGTTTCCACTGTCACTTCAGTTGTTCCACCATCGGTCATTTCCGCTACCGGGGATAGCTGCCGATAGCTACCGGAGAAAACAACAGCGCAGTCCTCTTCCTATTTTGGTTGCGCAATGGTTGACACACTTCCTTTGTGCCCTAAATCGAGCCTTCATCTTCCCGCGAGATCGTACCCGGTGGCAGACAGAAGCAAGTTTGATAGGGAATCAATCTAACTGTTGTTGGTGTCATTATTCTATAGCCATTACACTGTGCAATCAACATTTACTTTATGATGATAACTTAAAGCAAAAAAAAGTTTGTCTACTGCCACTTTAACAATATTTTTATTTTCACTTAAAGCAACTTAAGGTAGTAAGAGTCACACATTCTTGCAAGCATATGAATATTAAGAGCACGCCTATGGGATAAAAATGTCTTTGGGGAAACAAAAAAAGTTTTTTTGTTAACAACGTCTGACAGGTTGTCTGTGCTGTTTTTACCTCGTTATGATTAGGCCCATGTCCTGGAGGTGGTGCGGGTGTAACGAGCTGTGGTTATGTGTTAGCTGCGTTAGCTTAATACTAGCTAGGCTGCACCAGGACAACTTAGCATAGAGTCAGTCAGATGACGTCAATAGTAGGATTTCGTACTTGTGTCACTTTAATAGCCTATACTTGCCACCATACAATACCTGGTTACAACGGCACTACGATCTGTCAACATACATGTAGATCGATATACAGCTGTACACGAACTGAGCTGTTACTAAGGAGAGACAAGTTACTGTTGTACAATAGACAGGTACACTGGGAGTGACGCTGACTCCAGTGATGCTTCGCAGTATATACATGAAGCGTCACCCAGTGACCAAATATTGTACTACAACCAAAATACTGTCCCAAACATAGTAGGTATATTTCTGACTGTTACACGGGCAGGTGTCAAAGAGGAAAGGACCAGCAGAATGGTGGGCATGCAGCAGCAGGGAGCATGGACAAGTTGGGAGGGTGCGCTGGAGAGGAAGATATCCTGGGCAGATATCTGGCAGGCAGAACCACAGTGGGTCAAGTTCATGGTTCAAGTTGTGTATGACGTTCTACCTAGCCCAGCAAATCTCCATCTCTGGGGCAAGATTGATTCTCCAACATGTCCTCTGTGCCCTGGAAAAGGTTCAATCAAGCACATCCTCAGCAGCTGCCCATCAGGGTTGTTACCGCTGATGACATGACCAGGTACTGAAGACAGTCGCAGAGGCCATCTCCAAAACCATGGCCAAGAAATCTTTGTTAGTGTGATCATCCGTCTATTCAAAGCAGGTGATCCTTATAGAGCTGACAGTTCCTTGGGAGGACTGGATGGAAGAGGCAAATGAACGGAAGTGGTCCAAGTGCCACGAGCTGGTAGGTCAGTGCCGCAGGAGAGGCTGGAAGGTGCGTTGTGAGCCCATTGACGTGATTGAAGTGGGGTGTAGAGGCTTTGCTGGCTGCTCACTTTGCAAGGTCTACACTCTACTTGGCATCCCTGGAGCAGCAAAAAGGAAAGCCATCAAGTCTTCCATGGAGGCTGCAGAGAGGGCCTCCAGATGGCTTTAGATCAGAAAGAGTGATCTGTGGGCCAGTGCTGCTGGGACACAAGCCAGGGCCTGATCAACCATGGCTGGGTTGCCTGAGCGAGGGTGTATGAAGTTGAAAGACCCAAATCACCCGAGGACCTCAGGAAACATCACTGATGATGTGTCCCAGTGAGTCCTAGGATGTACTATCTTCAAATCAATTCTTTATTTCTTTGGGGAAACAGAAAAAAGTTATTTTCTCAACAAGGTCTGACAGGTTGTCGGTGCTGCTTTTACAATCCAATTTTTGTTCTTTTTTTTTTAATTTGGTGGTTCTTTTAACTCGGTTTTGTTTAAGAAATAAATTTTCTGAAAGATATGTTATAATCTCTTAAGTTTGACCAAAAATCTATTTGAGTGGCCATGTGTGGATAGCAAGGGGAGCCCAAATAGAGGACAAGCCGTACAACAATGCCCAGGAGCGGAAAAGACTGAAGCAAAGGCTTCATTTCAGGTAACATACCTGCCTGCACTAGAGCTACTCATAAATCTTGCTTGGCATGCAGTTCACGAATTATTTACAAGATAAATCAAGACATGGAAAACATTCAGATATTGATAAGACAACTATAAGAAATCAGACAAAGCTTATACAACAAAAATGCAGATATTTAGCAACTGAAAGATCGATGTGAGGTCATGACCTCTTTATGCACCAAGCAGACAATTTGGTCTCATAAAGTCCTGCTCCTGCTGGTTTCATGGCAGAGTTGTCTCTTTAAAAAAGGTGATGCAGCCTTCTTGCTATAGAAGTGTTCAATGTAACAACAGAACAGAAACTGTGTGTTTGTACAACGATCTATGTGTACCACAGAGTAGATGTGGGATTTTAAAGACAAAAAAAAAAAAAAAACAACAACAAAACACTAACACAGACAGGAAAGCATATAAAGAGATTTTATGGCTCAAAGAAAGAGGAGTCCATAAACAGTACAAAGTGATGAGCAGAAAAGAGTGCCAGAAAATTTGTTGAATTAGGACAGGCCCTGTGCTGGCCTGGCAGCCTGTCCAGGGTGTCTCCCTGCCTGCTGCTCAATGACTGGCCCTGTGATAGCCTGGCGGCCTGTCCTGGGTGTCTTCCCGCCTGCTGCCCAATGACTGCTGGGATGGGCTCCAGCATCCCTGCAACCCTGATAGCAGGATAAGCAGTTTGGAAAATGGATGGAGAGACGAAGGACAAGGATTTGTGTGTGTGTGTGTGTGTGTGTGTGTGTGTGTGTGTGTGTGTGTGTGTGTGTGTGTGTGTGTGTGTGAGGAGAAAGTGGGAAAGGAAAGTGTGGCTGTATATCTAATGTGTTTGGAACGGGAAAGCCCCCAAGGTGTAAAGGGAAGCTCCCATCTTAGGGCCTGTAAACGCCTCAGCATGGGGCAGACAGCATGAGTGTGTATATTTGTGCGCCCACGCACGTGTGTTTGTGGCTGTGCAGCTGTGTGCCTCGGCCCTGTTTACTTATCAGCAGGGGCACACTCCTTGTGCTCTATCTCTGCCCCAGACACACACACACACACACACACACACACACACACACACACACACACACACACACACACACACACACACACACACTTTATTAGCCGCCTGGGAAAACAAATAAACAAACCTCACAGCCCTTCAGACTAACAGCACACAGCAGCACAAACATTACAACACAGGAACGGTGTTTCCCGTTCTCCCTGTCTCTGTCTTTCTGTCGTTCACTCCTGCAGAAGAGATATGTCATGCTGTAGAGATATTGCTGGCAGAAAAAAAATGCTAATCACAATATTTTTAATGAGAACTATATATATATACCGAAACAAAAAACAAAGTCACAAAAAGAACATTTGAGCACTAAAAGTTGACAAAGTTGAATACTGGCCCTAACAAACAGAGACAGAGGCAGTGAAATGACGACACCCAGCATCCAGCTCTGTATCATCAAGCATCATTAAGATTTATTTGGAGGAATGATACTTGAGAGATGCCTTTACACTCTTGCTTTGGTACAGAGCCACTCTTTTTGACCAGTCCTCATCCTCAATTGCCTTTCTCACCTGCACTAGAGATGCTAGAAAAACTTACCTCCTCAAAAAAACAAAAACAAACAAAACAAAAAAACAAAAACAAAAAACTATGTGTTAATCTCTCTCCCCTCATCTCTTCTCACCATTCTCTCTCTCCTCCTCTTTCTCCCAGGGTCACGGCTCATTGGAAGACAAACATCCTGACCCTCCACCCCTCACCCAACCCCCCCACCCACCGCCACTCCCCCATGTCCATCTATAAGCTATCCCTCCCTCCATCCCTCTCTCTACTCTCCTATCCCTTCATCCTTCCCTCCCAGCTCTGCTTGTAACCGTATCCTACCTGCAGCGGATCCTTTACATGCATTCATCAACGTCAGCCTTTTAGACAAGCTCTTAGAGGGAGAGAAAAACAAAACACAACATCAAATTAGCGGTGGAGTGTGTATGTGTGTGTGTGTTAGTGTGTGCGTTTGAGAGTTGTGTTGTTGCTATGCCAGTGTAATGTGTAAAGGAGGTGTCCTAAAGAGAAGGCATGCATGGAATAAGTAGGGTACCCCCCTACTGAGGACAGCAGTCACTGATTCAGGTCATTTCAGTGTCAGCTAAACAGGACTTTTTCAAACCCTGCGTCAAGTCCCAGAGGTGGACGTGGGAAGACCATGACTATTTAGAGTAGGCTTACTTAAATTCTGTTGGACAGCATCACCTGAAAGTCCAAATTCAGAGGCTATTATCGGTTTTAGGCTGCAACCCACTAAAATTGACCAGTGATAGTGTGAGTGAGCTGACTCGTATACACAAGTTATTGTCCAGTGCAGCTTAAATTATGCGTTATTACTTATCACCGCAGTGTTGCTGCATCAGTTATTATGTAGCTACTCCCGAGAGGCAAGAAAAGATGAGTGAAAGAGTTTACTAATATATGAAATAATCTTCATTTCCTCTTTCAGATGTTCTTTTTGAAATGCAACCGGGAGGGGGGGGGTCATTTAAGACCCAAGATTAGTTTGGGTTTGAGGTTTTTGAGGTTGATTTAGGTTACTGTTGGCAGACACAAGAACCGTGAGCTGCATCAGAGGTTTGACGCCAACAACGGTCAACCACCATATCTCCCCGCTTCCGAAATCGATTCCCCAAGTACACTCAGCACGGGATGCAAAATGGTTTCACATGCTGGCAGACCCATCTGATAATGCGCCTGTTCTCGCCTTATAGAGAAATGACAATCAAGCCGAGGCAGACAACGCTGCGGGGATGTCAGCCTGATGAATGCACATTTACCTCGCTTACTTGATTTGGGCCCAAGTTGAAAAAAATTGGATTGTTTAGAATAATCTGGGTTTAATTTGCTAATTGGTTTGTTTCGCTAATTTATAACCAATTATGAGATGGTTGTGTTAAATGGTTAAAAGTGGAAGGGGATAGTGGAAAACAGAAGTATGGATAAGCTGTGTTGTTCGGGGGATAATCAAAGGATTTTAAAACATCTTATGGGGGGAAACGCGGGCAACTTAAACTGGTTTGTCTGGAGGGAATTTAGTCTGAGTGGAGGTAATCCTGTCTGGGTTGCTGTGATGGAAAACAGCCATTTCATACCAAAAGGATAATTGCTCAGTGATGAGATCAAACATCTTCAATTGTTCCTGATGGATTATGACTAAACCACACTTAATACCATTTACCCTGTAGATAAAAGGTATCGCTTGGCCAAAGTAAACTGCAACAATTTGGAAGAGTTCACTGACCAGACCAAAAAAAAAAAAAAATGTAGCATAAAAAAAATCTCCTTTTTCAAGACTCATTTTGAAAAGAACAGCCTCATTATTTGATGAACGACCAACGATTTTAAAGAAGTCCCGTAAGCAGGTTTCACAGCATAATTATCATTTTCCATTTTTGGTGAATAAAGAGATAAAATGCGGGGCGTCCAGGTCTATTCCATTGCCTTCCAATACGGGGGTCGCCGGTTCGAATCCCCGTGTTACCTGTGGCTTGGTTGGGCATCCCTACTGGGGGGGGAATAGTGTGATCCTTCCATGTGCTACGTCCCCCTGGTAAAACTCCTCACTGTCAGGTGAAAAGAAGCGGCTGACGACTCCACATGTATCGAAGGAGGCACGTGGTAGTCTGCAGCCCTCCCCAGATCGGCAGAGGGGGTGGAGCAGCGACCGGGACGGCTCGGAAGAGTGGGGTAATTGGCCGGATACAATTGGAAGAAAAAAGTGGGAAAAAAATCCAAAAAGAGAAATTGCAACGTTAGGACAGCTCCATGCAGCAGAAGTGACATGTGGTATACTCTTCAGTGAGAAAACAAACTTCTCCACATGTGGTTGAGTAGCGTGGACAGGCCTCTCGTAGGTTTTGTAGTTTTGGATGAAGTGAGACGACGGTGAAAAGATACAGAAGTCAGTCAGTGCAGCTTTGTCTTCCTGAGCGTCTGTGTTGCTCCATGTTTGAGCTGGGAGCGTTTGAAGTCTCGCTCTCCATCGGTGAGCAGAGTCCGTCTCAGAGCAAAGACAACATTTCTGGAGTGGTATGTCACACTTTCATCTCTCGCTCTTACCTTCTTCTCCCGTCCTGACACAGGTGAGCAGTGACGGGCCTGAGTCACTGAGGACCGTGTGCCATCAGCGCTGAACCTCGGGGAATGTCTTTGAGGTCACGGAAGGCAGCTCAACAATGAGAAGCTGACAGAAGAAATAACTGAGCGAGAAGTGGCTGCGTTTTGTCGGCTCGCGTGAAGCTGTTCGTTCACATCAAACACGTTTTGTCAGGGTCGGATGTCTAAAAAAATATCAATTATTCACAAATTGTTACAAATTTCCATTTGATAACACATTTTTTGTTGGCTATTTCTGCCTCGGTTCCAAATCTAACAACCAGACAATGTCAATTATGAAAGAAGAAAAAAATAGTGTGAGCCTACTTTAGCTCAAAAAGTACAACACATTATGATGATGATGATGGATGGGGTTTGAACACATAAGAAACAATTAAAACAGCTTATAGAAGTCACAATGATTGTTAATGAATATTAATTTTACTCTTTTGGTATTGCACTGTAAATGAAATGTCACCCTGCACTCAAAAAAATAATTTAAGCCCATAAGTTAAAGCTTATGTTTTGCAATTACATGTACATTTTCCATCCAGTTTGATCACATAACTCAAATTTTCTTCTCGAAATGTCATATTTTACATTGGAGTGATGTGATCAAACAGGATGAAAAATTTACATGTAATTGAAATACGTAAGCTGTGATTTATGGGTTAAATATTTTTTGAGTGTGCTTTCATTTGAATGTTTTTTTTTGTTTTTTGTTTTTTTACTAATGGTGAAAAGCAAAAGGAAAATGGGGAAAACACCTTCAGAGCAGCAGAAATGCCCGCTTTTCTGGTACTGTGAAAGTGGAAGCTTTCTGGAAATACAGAATCAAAAATGAACATCAACAAATTATATTTTTGATGCTCAGTCATCTCACCAACAACTGCTTTTCAAACACTGGTTGATTGCAAGATTTGCCCTGGAGTAATGCTCGAATAGAGGCATTTCCCCAAATGGAGATTACATCAGTAACTTTGTTGTCTTTCCATTGGTTTCCGTCATTACTGTGCTGCCTGTTTATCCATTTTGGTTGGCTTAAACCACTGAGCTATGCATTATGACTGCCCACACAAAGTGAGGGAGACAGTGACCTGTGCCACTGAGAGAGATTTAAAACCCACAGCAATTCACTTTTGATCACTCAGACTCAGGTGGCGTGGCCACAAATTGTATGTTTCTAATTTGTGACTGCATATGAATCTGGTCCAAACCATATTCAAAACAATCCACTTCCATTTTTTGTTTTGTTTTTTTTACACTGGTCTAAAAAATATTCTGGTCCATGTCCCACCTGATACAAGAGATGTAGAAATGTCCCGATCGCTTCAGTGACTCGGTTTGAAACAGGAATACACATGTGTTATGGCACAGCCGCGACAAGCACACAAACGGAACTTGCCACTGCAGCAGCACAACGTGAAAAGAAGAGAGAAAACTAAACACAGACCTAATATGAAAACAGGCGAATAAAGTGGCAGCTATGCTTACGCCACTGCAGCCGTGAGCCGGTTCGGGACACCCGCGAGGACGTCTCCTCCTTTCCTCCCACAGTCCAAAGACATGTAGGTCAGGTGAATCAGCCATACTCAAATTGCCCCTAGGTATGAATGTGTGTGTGTGTGTGTGTGTGTGTGTGTGTGTGTGTGTGTGTGTGTGTGTGTGTGTGTGTGTGTGTGTGTGTGTGTGTGTGTGTGTGTGTGTGTGTGTGTGTGTGTGTGCGCGCGTGTGGGCCCTGTGTCATGGCCTGGCGGCCTGTCCCATGTCTCCCCGCCTGCTGCCCAGTGACTGCTGGGCTAGGCTCCAGCATCCGTGAGAGCAGGATAAGCGGTTCGGATGATGGATGGAATGGATGGACTTTCAGAGTAAGAGGGTAAACCACCAATAACCGACCGCCTGTGCACAATGCGAGGTTGTATTTATCTTGTAAAATGTTAATTTTGGGATGAACATTTTTGGGCTCTGTGTGCAAAGGCCTCGAGTATCGTGAGTACGGAGGAGAACTTGTTGCTGGCTGGTGTAGGTTATGTGTCAGTTACTAATGGCTGCCACCACTTCTAAACAAAAAAAAAGTGACGCTCCGGGCGTCCAGGTACAACTGGCCGTGTCTGCGGGTGGGAAGCCGGGTGTGGGTATGTGTCCTGGTCATTGCACTAGCGCCTCCTCTGGCCGGTCGGGGAGCCTGTTCGGGGGAGGGGGCTTGGGGGGGGGGGGTAGCGTGATCCTCCCACGCGCTACGTCTCCCTGGCAAAACTCCTCACTGTCAGGGGAAAAGAAGCGACTGGTGACTCCACATAGCAGGTATGTGAAAGTCTGCAGCCCTTCCCGGATCAGCGACGGCTCGGAAGAGTGGGGTACAAGTGGGGAAGAGTGTATTGGCCGGAAACAATTGGGAGAAAAAGGGAGGGGGGGGAGTGACGTTGCTTGTATCCACGTATTGTGATGGCATTAATTGTCAGGCAGGTACCTCCACAGAGCAGAGATCCTACGATCTCTATTCTGTGGAGGTGCCTCTGTGTTGTAGTGTACTGTTAAAGTGTTACACAGCAAAAGCAGGCCAGAAGGTTATAAGGCGAAGAGCAAAATAAAATCTTTGTGTGTGTGTGTGCGTGCGGGCTCGCTCATCCGTGTGTGTGTCAGTTTTAGAGCACGTGAGAACGTCGCTATTCTCACCCTGCTTACGACGTGTGTTTGCTCACTGCATGCGCCTCACCCTTTGCGCCGGTCCCATATCTTTCTCAGTATTCCTGAGATAATAAAAGTTCCCTAAAAGCATTGACACATCCCCCTGACTCTTTCATTCCTCTCATACTTTCGTTTTCCTCGGCCACCTGTTGTGACAGAATAGCTCAGTAGTGAATGAGACCGTCCTTCAGGACCCAGATTGAAATCCCCGCTTGTCAGCAGGAGTTCACCCTGGCAGGTTCTGTTTAGGCTACAGGCCATACGCGCTCACGGGATGCTGCTCTTAAACTGTCAGTTCGCAGATCTATTAATTTAGCATGCGCATTTCCCAGAGCTCGCGGAAAGAGCAGCCAAATCTAAAACAAAAGACTTGACGGGAATTCAACTCGTAACTAATTCAGGAAATATTACGAGGTTCACCCTAAGTGCCCTTGATAGCGAGCGTCCCTGCATCAACTCAGTGCACGTTTGACAGACGAACTTGAGGACTCTGCTATGACCAAGTGAAACAGGCACGTAGAGGAGACGAGAAAGGGAGCGGCGATGGGGGAGGAGAGCGTCAGAGACATGCTCGGGCTCTTCAGCCTGTCTGTTTGTTTCCGTTCAGTGTTGAATGAGCTATCCTTTCATCTCTGCTCATATAGTGGTGTCTGTCCTCACACAAAGAGAAACAACCAGAGCATTATCTCGTAGCGATTTACAGAGAGTTGCGGGGTGGGGGGGCCTGGGTCTCCCGGCTCCATGCGGTTAAGTGGTTTGACTGATAACGCTCCGAGAGATCTCTGTCTTTGACTGGGTGTATGGAGAGCCATTTACAACGTCTTGTGTCAGAGACCAGATTGTCGTCTAAACTTTACTTACATCAGATATCAGATAAAACGACACAGCAACACTAGATGCAACCCTATTCTAGTTTTACAAGCATATGGAGGAATCTGGAATAAACTCCACTATGTCGGTAAGGTCACTGATTCAGCCGATGAGGGCCCACGGAGGGTAAAATGTAGTTTAAAACCAACGTGTCTGTCATGTTTGTTTTTCAACACTGTACACTCAGATACTGCATAGGAAGGCTGTAGAGTTGCTATCTGGCATCACTTGTTGAGGCCTAACTGGTTAATTCACATGATGTTAATGAATAAATATCTCTCTTTGTTTTGATGGTGTTAACGCAGACACACGGTGATAACTTATTTCAAAAAGTGTGTCAGAATTACACATCACATTCGGTTCAAAGGACATCAATACGAAGTCAAACAGTAAAAAATCTGCAAAGCATGTGGAGGAAGACTTCTGCGCTGTCAGATCAGGTTTGGTGTTACACTGCACTGCACTACACGAACACCTTTGTCCCTCTGAGATGTCTTGGCAATGATGAAAATCCACAAATTCGTTATCCTGCATGCCTCCTGAAAATGATGGTGCCAAGATCCATTTCCTTAAGCACTTGTCCATGTTTCATTATCCTCAGCAGCTAGCACACAGTGGATGGGTTTCAAGCCAAGTAATTTGGTGCAAATGTTGACATACTGACTCTGAACATCTGAGTGGAAATTTACATTTCTTTGTGACAAATGTAATTTAGTAATAACTCTTAGAACAAACCGTGGCCTCTGCATGCACCGTCAACATGTGGAATGGCTCTTTATGTTTAAATGGTCATCAGACAGTGAATTAGCATACTGTCAAGTGCAATAATGTGATTTTATTCTCACAGACCATGAAATGTGTTAAACATTTACATTTACAGACTCTTCTCTTCTGTAGTTCCCTGGTGGTGGAACGAGTTACAAAACTCCATTCGATCCGCTGAATCCTTTTCCATCTTTAAGAAGAAGCTAAAGACCCAGCTCTTTCATGAACACCTCCACACCCGATGGTATTCGTAAAAAAAATCGCTTCTATGCACCTTATGCATTGCCTTTGTGCAGTGCCTGTTGACACCTATGCCCTATCAGCAGGGGCGGTCTGGGAATGAAAAATGGCCTTTGACTTTTTGACTCAGACCAGCCCACCAGCCCCCCCCCCCCCCCCAGCGATACACTACCACCCACACAAACCACGCCACACTTTATGTGAACAACTAAACAATATTTATAATAACTATAGTATAATAGATGCAAAATAGAACAAGGGGAAGGCGTTGCTCTTAGGAGGAGGCTGGCTAGAAGGAGCATATTTTGATGCAATGGCACTGGCAACAAGGTGGCAAGAATCTCTGGAACCATCTGACCAGTAAAAGAAATAATTCTATAATTCTATTCTATAATTCTTTAAGTTTTCTCTCTTTTTGTTTGTCCATCTTGCTCCACTCCACTATTTATCCAAATGTCGGCCATTTAACAGAGACGGGAAAGGGGCGAGGCCCAGGAAACAGAATGGACCGCACCAAAACTAATTAGCTGGGAGAGAGAGGCCGTATCCGCTTTTACAAGTGGCTGAAATGAGTTTCCTGCGTAGGGTGTCTGGGCTCAGCCTTAGAGATAGGGTGAGGAGCTCGGACATCCAGAGAGAGCTTGGAGTAGAGCTGCTGCTCCTTCGCATCGAAAGGAGCCAGTTGAGGTGGTTCGGGCATCTGATTAGGATGCCTCCCGGGCGCCTTCCTTTGGAGGAGACCCCGGGGTAGACCCAGAACTCGCCGGAGGGACTACATGTCCAGTCTGGCCTGGGAACTCATTGGAATCCCCCGGGAGGGCGTTGCTGGGGAGAAGGACGTCTGGAGTGACCTACTTAGCTTGCTGCCGACCCGACCCCAAAGAAGCGGTTGATGAATGAATGAATGAATGAATGAATGAATGAATGAGAGAGGCTGACAGATTTCAGCCCACTGCGGTTAGACCAGTCAGACACACAACACTTGGTTATCTTTATTTAAGTTGGGGCTGCGGTTACCAATATTTTGCGTTGCATCGATCTCGATTGTCAAGCGGCCCACCGGGAAAACTCCCGGTGCTCCACATGACCAGTCTGCCATTGCCTATCGGACTTGAACCTAGTTTTTTGGCACCTTGGCACTTTTTGGCGTTGTTGTCTCCTGACTAGATCCTTGTTTGTGTTGTATGCATTATGACTCTCATAACAGGTCGGACGCTTTAGCTGACTGGTTAGCGCGCGCGACCCGAGTTCGCGTCCCAGCTGCGGCGGATTCCCGACTGCCCCCTGAATTCGCTACATTAGTGTCAGAAGTGAGATGGAAGCGCGTGCGCCCAGAGGCGTGAGGGAGCTCGAAGGAGGGGGGTAGTGTAACGACCGTGAAGGAGTCGCCTCACTAGCCTTTGGCTGATGGGTCGGACCCTTTAGTCGACTGATTAACGTAGTCGCCCGTGGTGCGAGAGGTCCCGAGTTCGCGTCCTGGCTGCCTCCCGAATTCGCTACATTGGTATTCCGACTCGTACTCTTAAGATGTACATCGCTCTGGATAAAAGCGTCTGCTAAATCAAATTGTAACATTTGACAATGAAAAAGCACAACTGCAATTTATGGTAACCATGTTTTTTTGTTTTTTTTTGTTTTATCGTGGAAATTTTCGACAGTGTCGAGAATTGGCTTAAACGGTTAGGCGGTAAAAAAGCGAGTGGCAGACATCTCTCCTAGTGGGGCTTTTGAAAACTCTTGAGTTAACCTGGATAAACACAAGCAGTGAAAGCCGCAGGATCAACAAACAGGGCCTTGAGGGTATAGTAACACCTCGGAGCTTCTTCAGAAAGACACTCCACGTCAGAAAAGACAGGAGCGAGAAAACCACATGTAAAAAAGGTATTTGTTTTCATAGTTCCCGAAGGCGTTGTGTGTGCATATCTGCACGGCTCCTCAGTCACCCCGCAGCCCCTTAAGTACACAGTCAGGGGCATTGTTCTGGAAGATTCTTCTTATCAGTGGGGGAAAGGGCCAAACGGCAGAGCTACGGGGGGCAGAAGCCCTGCTCCACGTCGCGGTCCAGCTCCGGAGAAATGTACACTATGAGCAGTCACCGTGAAAGCCAGGCCCAGGGTTTTACTGCCGTGGTCTGCCGAGAATCTGCTTCCAGGTGGCGATGGGATCTGCATGTGTACGGGTATATATGTGCGTACGAGTATTCTGCGTGCGCGTCCGTACGTACGTTTGTGAAAGGCATCGGGGCTGAGAGAGATACCATCTGTTGCAGAGCGTGCATCCGTGCGTGGGCGTGTGTTAGTGTGTTTATTTACAGTACGTGTTAACGCGCGCACATTCGTAGGGCTGCCGTGTGATAGGATAACACACAACACAGTTAGCTGATGGTCGTCGTTTGCATCATCGTGTGTAATGGTCGTATTAGAAAGTGCGTCTTTCCTGGTATTATTTAACCTACTTTAACGTTGCCTCCTTTTACTTTCAACTTACGTCTCGCCGTGCCATTCTATCGAGGTCCTGTATACAAACAGCAGAAATGTATTTTCTCCGGTAAGCACCCACCCCCCTCCCTGCGCCCCCCCCGCAAACACTATCAGCCCGATCAATCTGTAACTACGCCAAACGCCTGGGAAGCACTGTACAATAAAGCATTTAAACCCATTCACAGAATCACCTGGTAAAGTTTTTCTTAATTTCTCGATTCTCTCTCTCTCTCTCTCTCTCTCTCTCTTTTTTTTGCCCGTTGAAGGTCTCTGCCAAAAACGATTGTCCGAAAATTGCAACTATTTTCTTTGCTTAAGTTTCACAATTATCAGGTTCTCTATAGCAGGTCCTCCTTGTATAGTACAGCGACTCTGCTGGCTCCTGGACTGGGGAGGCTGTATGTTCTTCTATCGTCTGTATCGTTCAATGAAGACAATCGAAGAGCAGTCCACAGGGCAGCTCGAGTCCTCTGTCTCAATCCCCATGTGTTACAAGTGCTGGAAGAGAAAGAGAGAGGCAGAGACAGATGTGATACAAAAGGTTTTTGTTTTTGTGGAAACACTTGATTTGCAAGATCAAACAATCAATCAATCAAGTTGCATGATGAGATTTGGCAAAATGTGTATGATGTAACTTTGTGTGTGTGTGTGTGTGTGTGTGTGTGTGTGTGTGTGTGTGTGTGTGTGTGTGTGTGTGTGTGTGTGTGTGTGTGTGTGTGTGTGTGTGTGTGTGTGAGTGGAGTACTAAAGATCAAAGGGTCAGTGTACCGCCCAAGACAGAGAGACAAGAGAGACACTGAGGATTATAACATCGTGGTTTGGGTTGCCTGAATAAAGCAGGCTTCCAGGCAACCCTGGGATCGCCGGATCGAATCCTCGTGTTGCCTCCGGCTTGGTCGGACGTCCCTACGGACGCAACTGGTCGTGTCTGTGGGTGGGAAGCCGGGGTGTGGGTATGTGTCCTGGTCGCTGCGCTAGCGCCTCCTCTGGTCGGTTGGGGCTCCTGTTCGGGGTGAGGGGGAATTTGGAGGGGAATCACGTGATCCTCCCATGCGCTAGGTCCCCCTGGCGAAACTCCTCACTGTCAGGTGAAAAGAAGCGGCTGGCGACTCCTCATTTATTGGAGGAGGCATGTGGTAGTCTGCAGCCCTCCCACAGATTGGCAGAGGGGGTGGAGCAAAGGGGGGGTTAAAAAATAAAGTAAAATAAAGCAGGCTTGGCTTCCAGCACACACACACACACACACACACACACACACACACACACACACACACACACACACAAAAGACACACAAAAGACAAATAAGCCACTGAAAACAACATGTGTGTAAATTGGAGTGAGGGTAATTGAAATCTATGATGGAGCAGTTTGGAGATTACCATGAGGGAACACATGTCATTTCCTTGCTTTTGTAGACGTTGTCATCATGTTGAACTACAGTACACTGTGTTCAACTCATGCTATCCATACACATATCTGTTTTGTAAACAGCTTTTCAAGGGTATTGTGATACTGGAAAGCAAGAATTCAGCATAATTACATCAAGAGCATATTTGGCCGAGGTCTTTGTTGAAGAGACCACGGGTTTTAAAATCTTAGCTCCTGATTTCACTAAAATGTAGTGCCAGCCCAAGATGAACGCTGATTTAAACCGTACTTAGGACCCTTGCTAAAAGTTTTAGATTCAGTTTTACACTTTCAGAAAGGCATGGCCTGCATATTTGCTTTCCTTTGTAGCACCAAGTGTTCTCCAGCATGTAGAAACACATATGGATAAACTGAACTTCTAAGAGTGTGAAAATTGTCCAGAAATGTATCACGTTTTCCTGCTTAAAAGTGGCCCTGCCTACACAGGCCCCTGGCCATGCGTCAAGTATGTCAACACCTGGCCTATACTCCAGCGAGGTTGGCGTTTATATCAGTTTAATATCAGACTGATCTGAAAAATGATGCTGGGTCTCTATGCCAGCCAGCCAGATGAAGACTTTTTCTGTTTTCTGTAAAATTGCAAGCAGGTGTTCTTTCCATTTTTTTTGGTCTCCCCCACCCCCCTCCCACCTCCCACCTCCCACCTCCTGCTCCCTACAGTACGTTGTGTGTTCTGAAGTGCAACCTAAATTCAAAATGTACCAAAGCCTCCTGGTTTTAAATAACGTACTTTGAGAAAGCAATGTGAATGTGATACGAATGTAAAGCCCTCTGAGACGGTACCTTTTGATTTAGGGCCGCACCAATAAACTTGACATGACTTCCTCTTAGCAAAAGCTATTGGGCCTCATGCAGGAAGGTTTTCTTAAAGCAATAAGAGGAAAATGAGAAAATCTTACGTAGGACTCCTGAAACGTGTACACTGGCCAATCTTGTTACCCACCTGAGTATGTTGATGCCAGACATTTTGCAATTAGCATAAGGAAACGCCCCGATAAACCTATATATTGGGGCAACAGACTTAAGAGTCGTGTGCAAACCACAGACCAACAAGCCACTGCAAACTGGCACAGTTAATAGACAACAGAAGAAAAGAAAGAAAAAAAGGGAAGACAAATAAAACTTTGCATCCCGTTTATTCTGTAAAATACGTAAAGAGAAGAACTTTCGCCCAGTGTCATGCATGAAAACAATATTCAAGCTGGCCCATGTATAAGTAAAATCTTAAAATATATAAAAGATTCACACCCAATTGTCAAATTAAAGTGCAATATGAAGCACGATACCTTCTTCCTTTAAGATGTGAACCAGAGCCAGTTGGGAAATCAGTTTACACCACTCGTCTTTTTTTCTGCCTCATCCTCGACTCTCGTGTTGTTGAAAACCATTTCTCAGCCTAGCCATCGGGGGGGGGGGTGCTAGAGGAAACACAGTGCTGCATTTGGTGGCTAGCTAATCATGGGACGTTGCAAGAACAAGCGGGACACGTCCGAGAGCCGATGCTTTTGAAAGACCAAGAGAAACAGAGAGGGAATGAGGCATCAAATGTGAAATCTCAGCTGTATCTCTCTAACACGAGGCCTGTTGAGGAGGAACTCAGCGAGCTGTATGTAGGCTGGCTGAGACTGACCATTATACAGCACTTAAAATAAAGGTCTCATGAGGTTATTGACATGAGAAGCTCAATGGCTAGCAGCCACCAAAACACAAAATAAATAAACAAATAAATAAATAAATAAATACATAAATAAATAAATAAAAACAAAAACATGTATTCTTAGTAAGTAGTACATAAAAACACCCAAAACAACAAAATGCACCGATTTCTTGGAACAGCAAAAAACAACCAATAATTACATCCGCAAAAAAAACAAAAAACACCACGATTCTCATTGGCTAGGTCGTGAAGGGGGCAGTCTTTTCCCCTTGTAAACTGTCATGGCGGGTGAGTAAAGCCATGGCGACGGGGCGATGGCCAGTGTTAAAGCGGTTAAATTTAGGCTTTGGTTAAGTTTAAGGGTGAAGTTAGGTAGTGGTTAAGTTTAGGGATGAGGTTAGGGAGGGGTTATTATGTTTCGCTCTCATGTCGAAAGCATCTGGCTATCTTCGTCTTCGTTCTTAGAGAGCTGAAGGAGACGGCAATTAAACGTTTGCCCGGCAGAGTAACAACCACACTTCCTTCTTTAAACCGGTAGGGGCGCTCGAGTATAAAAAAATGCTCTCATGAGTAGTTTTCAGAGAATTGCAAAATGGGCCCATGTGGTCGTCTACATAGGGCGACCAGCCTTATGATAACTGCTTGGTGATGTGCAGTTGATGGCTCTGGTTGCAGCTTTGCGATCAGGTTCTGCTTTAAGTGAAACACTGTTGGGCTAAAGCATGTATAATAAACCCTCATAGCGTGTGTGCTGACTGAGCGCAGAGAAAACATCTCTGTGCTCCTCATCTCTTTTGGAAATACACACCAGTGTGTTCTTTCTTATAGTTGTTAGCCAGACTGTCTGAAGGTTTTTGGCTCCATGTAATCTTACTCTGCTCTTTCTCCACCTCGGCATCTGCAGCACTGCACCCCTTTTTTTTTGCGGAGAGCAAGCCGTTTGAAACGAATGAGTCTGCCCGTAACCATGTGAGGAAATGGGTCTCCCTTTTTATTCTCCCCTTCTCTCTCTTTTCCTGTTGTTGTGTTCTTTTTCTTGCCTGTCCCAAGTTTTCATTTACCCCTGTGCATATAACCCTGAACTTTTAAGTGGAAGAGTGGAAGGAAATAGGCGCAGACGGTCTTCTCATATCCACTATCCTCCATCCCAGAGAAACTCAGCAACCTCTCAGCTTCTTGAAATCACATCTTCCCTTCATCTTCAATCCGTCTCTCCTCTTCCCCATTTTCACCCCCTCACTATTTCCCCCCTCCATCCCTCTCAATCTCCCTCTTTGTCCTTTGTCTTTCATCCTCTCCCTCACTTCTACATCCACCTCCACCTTCTGTTTCTCAAAAAAAAGCAAAAAGATAGTTTGTCTCCATGTATTGAGGAAAAGCTCTCTAAAAGGTGCAGCCAAATCCCTTGGATTTGGGGGAGGCTCTTGTCTTTTTTTCACCACTAGCGAGCTGAGATTGATTGGCCACGTAAGTGCTCTTGTTCCCTGCAGTTATTAAACAGATCCATCACCAGTCCTTTCAATTACTGAGATGAGATAAAAAGCAGTGGTGAGTTTAAGTGCTGGACTGTGCGGTTACTGCTGCAGCTTCAGGTGATTAAATAGCATTTAAGAGGTTCGGGCTCCTCACTACTAATCTCCTCCCTCAAATACAACCCTGACCGATATGGCCTTTCATAGGAGAGGCCAGGGTCAAACTCAAATCTTACCTGCTTCTTACAAAAGTGATGTTGAAGGTAGTTGTGTAGCTCCAACGCCTGATGAAATGCTGGAATAATTGAGCCAGTGAGACAAATAATGTGTTGCCTTTTCTGGATTAATTTCCTCTTACTTAAATCGTCCTGGCAAAGTGTTCCCCCATGTCATTCAGAAGAGAGCCCTGTGGATCCTGGTGTAATGGGATGCTGAGCTGGTAGTATCTCCAAGGTATGCTTACACAGTAAAGGCAACTTCTCAGCAACACAACGATTATTTATTCAGAGGTAAGACTCCTGAAAATCTATGGTAATCTTAAAACTGTTAAAGATCACATGCTTTCTGTCCTAACTATGGCATAGTTTACATCAAAGAGCAATATATTTCAAACATTTTAACAATTAAAAAGCACCATTTGCCCCCCCCCCCCATTTTCTCCCCAACTGTATCCGGCCAATTACCCCACTCTTCCGAGTTGTCCCGGTCGCTTCTCCACTGCCTCTGCTGATCCGGGGAAGGCTGCAGACTACCACATGCCTCCTCCAATACATGTGGACATGTCAGCCGCTTTTCACCTGACAGTAAGGAGTTTTGCCGGGAGATGTAGCACGTGGGAGGATCACGCAATTCCCCCAGTTCCCCCTCCCACCCAAACAGGTGCCCTGACTGACCAGAGGAGGCGCTAGTGCAGCAACCAGGAAACATACCCACATCCGGCTTCCAACCTGCAGACACAGCCAATTGTGTCTGCAGGGACACCCGACCAAGCCGGCGGTAACACGGGGATTCGAACCAAAAATCCCCGTGTTGGTAGGCAACGGAATAGACCACTACGCTACACGGATGCCCATATTAGCACCATTGCCATTGAACAATCAACTGAGGCTGAGCTGATTAATTATCCCTTTATTTTTTTCATTAATTCATCTTTAAGTCAAGTCAAGTCAATTTTATTTTGCAGCCCAATATCACAAATTACAAATTTGCCTCAAGGGGCTTTACAGCAACACAACATCCTGTCCTTAGACCCTCGCATCATCTTAGTCCACATGAGAGACTGAGTGAACAGCACCTAAGCATTGTCATCGATTTGTCTTTATGCATGCTTAATAACCCAGGTAAGAAAATCTCAGAAAATTGAATCAGTTTATCTAGACACAACGTTCATTGACAGAAAAGTTTCATCGCTCCTCTAAGGGACCTCTTGAGTCTCAACTGACTGCAGGTATCCCCACCCTTATAAACAATACAGTGGCACAACGAATGAAAACAACAATCGGTTTCATATGCAAATTACTGTGACCATTAACCTGAGTTACAATGGCCATCCATGTGTACTATTCACAGAGAGTTGGGGAATAGTTGCAGTCACAACACTGTAAGACGGCGACAGATGTATCTTCGCCCCTGAAGAGAAGACATCAGCTGCCTAAGCGTAAACCAGTGGTGAATCCGTATGTGGCGGGAGTTTCAGAAAATTTGAGATGCATATTTTCCAAACATCGTGTCTCGGTTGCTTTCAAATCCCAAAACAGACTGCGCCAGAAATTGGTCCAACCCAAGGATCGAGTCCCCTGGCACAAACAGAGCAATATAGTGTACGCTGTTTACTGCCAGAAGGATTGCTGTGACTTGCACACTGGGGAAACCAGATGCTGGCCAAGAGAATGGCACAACACAGGAGAGCTAACACGTCAGGCCGGAACTCCGCAGTCTACACCCATCTACAGGCCAGTGGCCACTCTTTCAAGGATGGGGATGTGCACATCTTTGATAGGGAGGAACGCTTGTTTGAATGGGGAGTCAAAGAGGCCATCTATATGAAGAGGGAATGACCATCCCTGAACCGAGGGGAGGCTAAGAGTACACTATCACCATCTCACAATGCTGTGATTGCAACTATTCCTCAACCCTCTGTGTATAGCACACATGGCCATTATAACTAGTTAATGGTCATGGTAATTTGCAAAAGAAACTGTTTTTTTTTTGGTCATTATGCCACAGTATTGTTTATAAGGGTGGGGATACCTGCAGTCAGGTGAGACTGAAGGTCACTTTAGATGAGTGATGAAACGTTTCTCTTAATAAACATTGTGTCCGGATGAACTGATTCAACTTTCTGGGGTTGTCATTGATGATTACCTATACATACTTATTTCAGGAGTCTGATCAAACTCTCTGTCATTCATGCTTTCTGTCCTCCCCTATTATTTTTTTTCTATTCCTTTCTCATGGTAGGGGAAACTCAATTTCTTACTGTTTTTTGCACTCTCACTCTCTTTCATACACATGATCTTGGTCTGTGTCTTGTCAGTGAGTGGTTTTCATTTGCTTACTGTGGCCTGTGTACCGTGGATTGCACCACAGCATTCCACCAGAAAAATTTATGGATAGTATTAGATTTATGTGGATGCATGCCGTTGGCATTATCAGAAAGCTGTGGCAATGTTCAGGATCAGGTTTGCTGAATGCATGTGTGTATACACACATTTTTTTCTGGACAACTGTATGCAGACCCACAGTTACTTACACACACCCACACCCACCCACCCACCCACCCACCCACACACCCACACACACACACACACACACACTATTAGTTCCATCTGCTATTGAAAGCTATTAAGGCCAGCAGCAGCTCAGTCTAATTGGACTCTAGTCCCCTCAGCTTTTTGTCGGGTAACTATATCTACAGCTTCCCTTGTCCACAAAGGAAATTCAGATGGACAGGTCCTTTCCATGCCCTGCCAGCAGGAGTATCTGCTTTTTAGCCACTTCTTAAGAAATACAAAAACACAGAGAAACACACAGATTTGTTCCGTTTTCTGATTAGGCCTGCCATGTGTTCGACAATTACCCTGCTGGTTAGTGGCTTCATGTTTTCCAAGAGTCATACTTCTCGCTCGGCAATGGCCCTGTTTGATATTTTTTAGTCTTCTCTTTCCTCTGTCTCCGTCTCTGTTTCTCTCTCTCTCCTTGTCACTATCTTTCTCTGTTTCTCTCAACTGCAGCTCTTGCCAGCACTCACTCTATCAGCTCCTGATAGCAGTGATGGCATCGGTGGCCTATCTTAAGCATGCACACACACACACACACACACACACACACACACACACACACACACACACACACACACACACACACACACACACACACACACACACACACACACACACACACACACACACACACACACACGATGATGGCTGGCCACCGGGAAATTTTGGAATATCCCCACTGGACCAGTCAGCATGGAGTTGAATGGGCTGCTGCTAGCCAGTCATAACACATGGGAGGGCTGAACAGATGACCAACAACAGGCTGGAAGGCCACATACACATGTTTTGTTTTGTTGTTGTTTTTTTTTAATTCAAAATTTCTCTAACATACAGAGGTCCCTTTATAACCTAAATTCACAAATATTTGTTCTTTAGTTGCTTGCAGACAGTTTGTCAACATGACAAAAGCCTGCTCTGAGGGTGGTTTTTGGATTTGAGTAAGGTAGCTAACTGTCTGGATTACATTAAAACATTTTCCCAAGTCCTGGTTTTGAGGTTGGTCTTTAAATGTGCACTTAACGGAATAGTTTACTGAGCCTAAACGTTTGCCTACAGTTCATAATATGCTGTCTTCATCATGTGCATATGATAGGCCACCCTAATGTAATTTACCAAGCCATTTTCTGTTCCCAGTCTGCCTCTGTGTCACACACACACACACACACACACACACACACACACACACACACACACACACACACACACACACACACACACACACACACACACACACACACACTCACTCACTCCAAACCTGACTTCCCAAACCAACTTTGTCAGGAATGGATGCACCTGTTTCATAAAATTCACTTCCATAAAGTCCTCACATTGATAGGAGGAGACATGAGAGAATGTACACATGTGTTCCATTTTAGTCCATTGGACATGGGGGAGTAATCCACCTCATTACCACAATAAAAACAGGATGTAAATCTCGGTACCACTAACATACGAGTCTATAGGTCACTCTAAGTTACATATGTTGGTTGAATGGGCAGATGTGAGTATAGGTATGAATGGATGAATGGATGGATGGATGGATTGATGGATGGATGGATGGATGGATAGATGGATGGATAGATGGATGACAGACATATAGTATGAACTGATCGGCACATTGATGGATGCAGTGTATGATGCATCTAATAAATTTATGATGCAGTTTAAGATACAGATATCGAAGACGGTCTGTGAAAAAAAATTAAAGACAAGTACTGCGCTTTGTGTAAGCGTCACATCTCAGCAAAAGTGAACCTATCCACACTATGACTCTTGCAGGCAAACTCTGAAAGACATGTTCATAAACACCCGTACCTTTGTTCAAGTTTGATGTACGTACCCCTCCTCCCCTAAGCATGTTAAGAATCCTTGTGGCATGTCAAATAACAGGGCACGGCACGGTGACATTGCTGAGTGCTTGTTCAGAGCAGACCAGGCCGTCACCCAGTTAAACCACAATCACTGACACATGTAAAGATTTAAAGGCATTAACCTCAGTGTGTAGGCCTGAAAACCACTTCCCCTGTCAGAGTTGAGCCCCTGAGCTGTGGCGGCCCAAGACTGGTAAACTCGAAACCATATATCCAAGCCGTCGCAACGTTGATCGAGTCTGAAAACTTCACGTCTTGAGTCATCAGACTGCTACTTCCATTATTACAACTAGCTTTATTGCTATGAGCAGTATTGGGGTTTAGGCTACTACTTCAGACCCAACATATAATTGCTGCCAGACACACTAAACATTGTAATAGGGCTTTATTTTTAGTAAACTAAGTAACACAAATCTTTAAGGTAGAGGACTGTACCAAAAAAACAAAAAAACAAAAACAACAAAAAACAAAACGTAGAGCTTTCTGCATGCAGGCACTTACTATTAAGGACTACTTCTTGCAGACATTATATCAGTTTGCGTTTGTTTGACATAGCAATCCCAGCACACACTGGAGTTAACCTCAAAGGTTTATGTAGGCTCATAGGAGACAGGTTGAGTGTGAGGTTTTCAAGAGCCGTTTCAGAATTGGGGACCTTGCAGCGAGCCAGGATGGATAATTTCCATCCACAGACACAGGGCTTAGCTTGCTACAGAGGGACTTTGTCAGTCTCACAAAAGGGCACGAGACATTTATAGACAGTCATAGCACCACAAAGTGCTTTACGGCGGACAATGGATTCTAAGAAAAGGACAAAGAAATATATCCAACCATAAAAAGAGACAACGATACCAACATGGAGGGAACACGGAAGGAACCACAAACTAATAAACAAGAATTTTGCATTGGACGAGCATCAACATCAGGTTGTTTTTCAAAATACCACAGCTGAAGCAGTTTTGTACATTATGGTGTTATAATCCACAATGATTTTTTTTCTTGTGGTTCACTGTGTTATTTCCAAACAAACCGCAGGCTAATAAACAAAGATTGTGTGTGTGAACTGCACATCAGCAGGTTGTCTTTCATAAAGACCACAGTCAGATTTAGTTTTCCACATTATAGAGATAGCATCTGCAATGCCTGGGATGGCCCTGAGCATTGGTCACCATGGGTGCCATCCATATCATAGGTGACACTAAGCATGGATGGGAAAAATGCTTTTATTTTGCCTCGTTACTGTTGTTTTACCGCACAACAGAATATTTCCACCCCTTTTTCCGCCCCAATTGTACTTGGCCAAAAACCCCACTCTTCTGAGCTGTCCTGGTTGCTGCTCTGTCCCCTCTGCCAATCCGGGGAAGGCTGCAGACCATCACATGCCTCCTCTGGTACATGTGGAGTCACCAGCCGTTTCTTTTCACCTGACAGTGAGGAGTTTTGCCAGAGGGATGTAGCGCGTGGGAGGATCACGCTATTCCCCCAGTTCCCCCTAGCCCCGAACAGGCGCCCCGGCCGACCAGAGGAGGCGCTAGTGCAGCGACCAGGACACCTACCCACATCTGGCTTCCCACCCGCAGACAAGGCCAATTGTGTCTGTAGAGATGCCTGACCAAGCCAGAGGTAACACGGGGATCCGAGCCAGCGATGTCCGTTTTGGTAGGCAACGGAATAGACCACCATGCCACCCGGACACCCCAACACAACAGAATACAACAGAATATTGATATACCTCATGAGCTTTAGCAGAAACATGGCGGGGTAAGAAGTTAAATTTTTCAACCAAGTCTTGGGATATGAAAGCTCCAAAAATGTCCAGTTTCCCTGCAAAATCAATCTCAGCACTCCTTAAAATGGATTTAGCAACCACAAAACTTTGGCATCATCTGAAATATATCAAACGTTGCATTAGCAATTTTCATTGTCAGCCTAAAATCTTGCCTCAGGCATCAAGTGTACCGATGCTGGCCACGGACGATCATGTGTTCACATTGTGGTTTCACTGCATGGTTTTAATTTGTTTTAAGTACATCTCAAAATGTCAAATTGAATAAGCTTATCAAACAAATTAAAGTTGGCATCAGTGTTCATACTTCCAAGAATTACAAGTGTATTTATATCACTGTTGACACGACAGTTCCTTGACATGACATAGGAATGATTGCAAAGAGCTAATAACAGATTCACAGTATTGCAGCCCCGGAGAGCAGAGATGAGCGTGTGAGATGTATTTAGGGTGACTGTCAAACTGATGTTAAATTGGAAACTCTATCCAAACACATTGGAGCCAACAACCCTACGAAAATATGCCAAAACCCCTTTCACTTTCTATGTTTAACTTAGCAAGAAGTATCCCTGCTTTTCAAACCCAAGCAAACCTGACTGATTTTAGTACACAGAAATTCTCGTTAGGCTCATTTTCCTCCTTCTACCTTTTCTTTTCACTTTGTTTTCTTTATGTATCTGCAGTATGTATACACTGCATCAACAGAAATCCAATTTAACCTACGTTAAATCTAAGACAGACCAGGTTAGATGCTATGCTTTTTACCTTATCCTGCTCTGAGATGTTTTATCAGTCCTGCAGGAGGACTGATAATCCTATACAGCACTATCTGCTCCTATATCTCTATCTGAACTACATATAGTTGATACAGCACTACTTTCCATATGACAATCCTCTATCTGAAATACCAGCATGTTTGCCATCTTAAACCATATTAGCCGCTCCAAAGCAGCAGCATATAACAAAGCTCCTGAAGTTAGTTTTGAGTGTATCAGGAATTTGCTAAATGCAGTTTTCACAACAACAAATGATTAGCCCCAATCGCCCAGCTTGACCGCTGAAAGGAAAAAAACCCTGAAAGCAACAGGAAATATGGAAGATGTTTATTTGTTCTCCTCCTTGTTTGCTTTGACAGCTTTATGAAGTAGCGCAAACGGGATTAATGCTGTTACGCCAAGAGATAAACAACTGAAACAAAGGCGCGTTAGTTATCTAATATGTTATTTCACCTAAAACGAGGAGCATTTCTCTGGTTTCTGATATGAGAATCTGGCTCCCATCATTGTAATTCAAGCAAACACGAATGGTTTCCTTTGCTAACGCTAAAGATAAACAGCTCTTTGGTATGGACGGTCCGCCAAAAGGTTTCAAAAATTTTTTTGGCTTATTTTTTTTTCCTTCATTTTCTTTCCTTCTTTTTTTTGGGGGGGGGGGGCTATCTCTTAAAATTATTGTCGGCTTTTCTGTATCATTTAGGCCATGGACAAAACAAAGCTGACCAGTGAAATGTATGCCAATATCAAGCATGTCTATTTTCAAACTTCATGTGACACTTGGGTTTGTGTTTACTTTTAATAATATTTCAAATGAACATGTTTTATTTATGCACATCTGACTCTATTGATATTTCAAATTTTTTTCCTCTTTCTTTATGACTGCAAAAGTGAGTTGCACAACTCGTGGCATGCAGATCATAACAATCGCCCCAGTTTAGAGGACAAAGCCGTCTTTGTTGTGTTATAGTCTTGCTCTACACATCGGTGTGCCCAGGTAATAAAAGCGACGGTTGTTTTTTTTATGTTTGCACAGAATAACCACATTATGTTTCCAATAGTATTTTTCCAAATAGCTTTGCACTCAGCTTCATCTCACAGTACCCTGTAATTTATTTGAGCCCTGCGTGGTCTCTGTAGTTTCATTTGCATCCTTCTCTCAGAGTTACAGTCTGACTGTTATTGTGAAACACATCGCTTCGTTTTAAATATGCATCACTTTGTGTTGATACCAAGCATGTATTGCTGCACAATGTCATCGATACAATGCAAGAATTATGACAAACGAGATATTGTCACATCTCTTAGCCCATGAAAGTGCAAAATGTATTTTAGGGGCTATTCTGCATATGCATGTGTTTTTGATTTGAAAACTCCACAATAACAGAAAAAGTTTTCTCTTATAGGGAATATTTGGTACGTAGGTCTTTAGTGATGGGTTTTGTGTGCATGTGTGTGTGTGTGTGTAAAGGTGTGCATGTTGGTGTGTGTGTGTGTGTGTGCGTGCGTGCGTGCGTGCGTGCGTGCGTGTGTGTGATATAAATGTTGCATGTAGTTCTGACAGTAAGTTGAATTGCATCAATTCCACTGATACCAATAGATTATAAACTACAGATAAATGACAGATGATTTCCTATATATATATACTATATAGTATATAGTGTATATACACACACACACACACACACACACACACACACACACACACACACACACACACACACACACACACACACACACACACATATATATATATATGTGTTTAGTTTTTTTTTTTTGCTACTCACAAGTCAGGCAGGTAAGTGCATAGAAATCCATGATCCACAGTATAAGCTGGTAATGTCAGGCGGAACTTTTGCTGCATTGCTCTGATCAGATGAAGACCTGTACAAGAACAAGCCCACATGCTATTTGATTTAAATTATAAATCTAGAGGTTAAAGTAGACGCAAATCATTCCTGTCAGAGATATATGTCAATATTTTGACACAGTTTTTTTAAACGAACACCATAGTAAACCCAAGGTAATTAGGCAAGGGTCCAGTTACTCACTGTATTCGGGAAGAATAGAATAGATTAGAATTTTTCATTTCGTCCACTTTGCATTTGCAATTGAATTGATGAGGATCTCAACTTATCTAAGGCAAAACGGCCACAAATGGGCACTGTGACATCAAGCAACTTAAAGGATAGAATAGAATGATATAATAAAGCACCTGGTAATTAAAGGTAAATTAAAATTATACATCGACCTCCAAACATTTTCTCAGAGGTTTTAGGCAAAAATTTAATCTGCAGCCAAATTAAACTGTATTGCCTTTTACCACGGCAAAAGGGGTGCATAACAGGCAAGAAAATCCAGGGCAGAGTTCAGCAGATGAACATTATCAATCAGAGGAATAAACACAGAGACAAGCTGTGATCCAGGGAGAAGGGCTGCATCTCCATCTCCCAGCTCATGCTAGCTGATAAGAGAGATGGGAGGTGAGGTGCCCACTATCATCAGCCACTCAGAACCAAACTCCTCTCCAACACCAAAGAGGTAAGAAATCGGGATTTGATGCTTTTTGCTTGCTAATGAAAGTGTGCTAACACGCAATTTTTTTTTCTCGAATGCAAAACTGATGCTCTGCAAGGTTCTTCAGCTTGTCCGTTTCATCAAGCCAAAACACTGAAAAGAGCTTTGTCGCTGCAGGCAGAGCCAGTTCACCAGATCCTTTTCTGAAGGGCCTTTATTGGAAAATTATTCTTTAACACCAGGGTAATATCTCCATTATACAGAATTTGGAAAAGTGTCCATTTATCTACAAATAAAACAAACAGTAGCTGCTTAAAGGCTGCTTAAATTTATTTGCTATGAGCTGAGAACTAAGTTGGATTATATTTGCAAGCGTTTCTTAGTTTCTCCACATGAAAGCCTTGGCTAGAAAGGCAACGAAAGGGTTAGGTGTTCCTTGCTTTTGGAACTCACTATAACTGACGGTTATTTTCCTGCTGATGCTGTTAAGCCAGGGCTTCAAGTGAAGACAGAAGTTTAGCTTTCTCGGCCAAGCAAGGATGAGTATGCAGGTTATCTCAATTCCCATCAGGTTAGCCATCCATGGAGCCAGACGTATCTGCACTCCAGCGCTCTCCTAGAGAGATGTGAGGCATGCCTGGCTTTGGGACAGTCTTAATTGGAACAACAATGCACAGGATGACTATTGTTAAAGTTATAAGTGAGTTTTTTTTGTTCATCTAAAATGTTAACAATTAGTATAAATTTCTTACAGCTTCGAAGATTAAATCTAAAATAATGTGTTAAGTTGACAAATGCTTCAATTTGTCTTTGCTGTATTTGTTGTAAGAGCCCTTTATATTTATCAGAAATTGGCAAAATTAAATGATCAAATAAAAACTCATTTACCCAGCTGTAAGTATGTATACAAGTCTCCAAGCCTTGCCTGCCTCTATAATTGCCTCCTAACTAAAAATGTAATAACTAACTAAAAATGTGTTGTTTGTCAAGCTACTTTCATATGCAAGTGTACTTAAGATTACTTTCTAAGTTGGTGTATTCATTTGGATGTCCAACTGGGCCTTTTCAGGCTGTGTTAACACTGTTCACTTCCTATCCATCCATCCATCCATCCATCCATCCATCTATCCATCCATCCATCCATCCATCCATCCATCCATCCATCTGTCCACCCGTGAGCTTTGCTTGGAAAAATACTCATTGGCTCTGGCAACCTAAGCAGCTCAGGTTCAGGATTTGCAGTCATATGTGTAAAAACAACATGATGCTACAAGGAAGAAGGCATTCCTGACATTCCCCAGGATCTGTGAGTGTGTGTGTGTGTGTGTGTGTGTGTGTGTGTGTGTGTGTGCATTGAAAGGCAGGAAGAGTGTGAGAAAGGGTAAACAGTTATAAAATAAACACATGCATTTATAGAACGATAGTTTGTGAGAGGGGAAGTAGGTGAATCCCTGACAGTACAAATGATAAGAGAAGGAAAATGATGAGCTCTGTCAAACAAAAAAGTGACAGGAGGAGAGAAGAGCAGTCTCTAAATGAAGGTGTAGGCAAGATTGAGAGAAAATTTTATTCAAGAAATGTTGAAAAGAGAGGGGTGTGGAAGAAACTGGACAAGAATAGAGTAGGCTGTCGAGGTGAGAGAAAAGGTGGGTGCCCAAGAAACAGAGATGTGTGAGAGCACATGAGGAAAGCAATGAGAGGTGAAAGAAGGAAGGGAGGAGGAGATGGAGAAATGTGAGAGGAGGTGTGGGGGAGTTGAGACCTCTCCAAACAAACAAAATTCTCCCCACACCTGTGCCTTGAGACAGGAGATGTAGCCAGATGTGTGTGTGTGTGTGTGTGTGTGTGTGTGTGTGTGTGTGTGTGTGTGTGTGTGTGTGTGTGTGTGTGTGTGTGTGTGTGTGTGTGTGTGTGTGTGTGTGTGAATAAATAATCTTACTTTGGTATGAGTACAACAATTTTTTGTGAGTCATCTTGAGAATAAAAACTTATTTACTTATCCTTAACTTAGTTACTTATATTGAAATACGGTATGTTGTGTATCTGCTCATAAATGAGTGTCAGAACATGTGTGACCCACCACAGATCCTGTGGTTGCTTGTATTCTCTCTATTATTATTATTATTATTATAAATGATAATGTTAATAATAATAATAATAATAAAGATACATTTTATTTGTATAGCACCTTTCATTGTCAAAGACCATTTCAAAGTGCTTGACTGTGCAGAAAGAATAAAGACAGAAGACAAAAAAAATACTACATGGTAAAATTAAAAGCTTTTCTGAATAAAAGTGTCTTATGGCCGGTTTAAAGGGGGCCAGAATTTGGGGAGCCCTTAGGTGGTCCGGGAGGGTGTTCCAGAGATGGAGGGTGGCAGAGCAAAACACCAGGTCTCCCACTGAGTGGAGCTTCATCCTGGGTGTGTGGAGGAGCAAGCTGCTGCCAGACCGAAGAATGCAGGAGGGATTGTGGGGGATGAGCAGTTCTTTGGGGCATGGAGGTGCTTTTCTGTGGATGCATTTGAAGGTTAATAGAATGGCGATTCTGCAGGAGATGAGAAGCCAGTGAAGGGAAGCTGGGATGGGAATGATGTGGTGGTGTTTCCGTACTCTCATCAGGATCTTGGAAGTGCTGTTCTGGATGCACTGGAGCTTCTGGATGCTCCTGCCAGTAATGCTGATGAAGAGTGCATTGCAGTTGTTCAGCTGTGATGATACAAAGGCATGGATGAGCTTTTCGGCATCAGCAAGGTTGAGGGTGGGACGGAGTTCAGCAATGTTTTTAAGGTGGTATAATGAGGTCTTGAAGAGATGTTAAATGTGGGTGTCAAAGGTTAGGAAGGGTCAAACTTGATACCAAAGTTGGTGATTGAGGAGGAGGAGAGAGATGGTTTGCTCAGCAATAGTGAGGGGGGTTGTGGGAAATAGTTTAACCTGGTGAGGGGTGCCAATGAGAAGGGCCTGAGTTTTGCTGCTATTTAGCTGAAAGAAGTTTTGCTTCTTCCACATCCTTTTATTCTTGAGGCAGATGTTGAGCCGTGCGAAGGCAGCAGAGGAAAGTGGGGCAGTTTTGATGTACAGTTGTGTGTGTCATCAGCATAGCAATGGAATGATATTACATGCCGGCTGATGACACGACTGAGGGGGAGCATGTAGAGGGTGAACAGAATGGGGCCAAGGATGGAGCCAAGTGGGATACCGTAGGAGACAAAGTGGGTCTGGGACTTTGAGGCCCCAAGGGAAAGAAATTGTTGGTAAGGTATTAGCTGAACCAGCTGTGGGATAGTTTGGTGTGCTGAATGTGGAGTGGTCTATGGTGTCAAATGTTGAGCAGAGTTTGAGGACAATCAAGGTGGAAGGGGAACCATTGTTAGCTTCCAGCAGAAGGTCGTTGGTGACCCTGAGGAGGGCTGTCTAAGTGCTGTGAGCAGGCCTGAAACCAGACTGGAAATGTTCAAAGAGTTTATTGTGGTTGAGGTGATGCTTACTTACTTACTTTATTATTATACAGGAAAAGATTAAAAGTAACATAACAGATGTTAAAATGTGTTACATATATTCTAGCCTGACTCAGTTAAAACTGGTTTACGGGCAGTTCCTCTTCTGCAGCAAATAAAAGACAGGAGCACATTACAATACAAAATAAAAACAGAAAAAATTACAGAAACAAAACAATAGCGAAACATAAACAGCTACACAGACACTACAGAGGAGAGGATTTAAGTAGTGTGAGTAAAATTGTATATATAAGATGGTATGTATTCTGTAAATTGTATAAACACAACATCCAACATCCATTGCATGTTTTCCGTCTTGGGAGAAAGAGCCCTTCTCTGATGCTCTTCCTGAGGTTTCTTCCTATTTTTTCTCACTGTTAAAGGTTTTTTTTTATTTATTTTTTTAGGGCGTTGTTCCTTATCCAATGTGAGGGTCTAAGGATAGGATGTTGTGTAAAGCCCCCTGAGACAAATTTGTAACTTGTGATATTGGGCTACACAAATAAAATTTACTTGACTTGACTATAAATGAGGTGAATCAGTGGTTGCAGGTGTGTCCTTCCACGAGATAGTGTTTATGTTCTTTTTTGAATTGTATAATATAGGTTATTGCTCTAATGTAAATGGAATCTCAGTCTAGATTTTAGTGTGCTCTCTGACTGTACTTGTTTTTGTAAGCTGGTACTGGAATAAGTGCATATGAAATTGATCTAGTGATGCGTTCTTGTCTTTTTGTGTCTTGTAAGTAGAGCAGTAATTGTTGGAGGGGAGTTATTGTTTTGGATCTGAAAGTAAAATTTGATGGCCAGATTATTCGTGTAGTTCTGAAAAGTCAGGGTGTTACAGTGTGAACGTGCAGTGCAGTGGTGAGTCCAAGGGGGAAGGTTACCATTGGTCTTATAAGCTTTATTGTAGAGCCTTGCAATTGGTTCAATTGTTTCCTTTGTGATGAGGGACCAGATTGGGAGACAGTAGGATATTGTCGAAAGAATGATAGTGTGTAAATATGTGTCTGAGACAATACAGGTGAGATATGATCTGATCTTGTTATAAACAAACAACTTCTGGTTGAGCTTCTTCATTAATATGAATGTGGTTTTGTTAAGTGAGAGGTGACTTGAGGGATACTTAAAGATATGTGTGCGTTATTGTGATAGATAATGTTTGAGTTGTAAGATGAATGGAGACAGACATAGATGTAGATTTCTTAGGGTAATGAAAATACATACACTTTTTTCTTGACATAGATAGATGATTACATTTCAACTAAGTAGTGAAGGTCAGAAGAGAGTTTTGAGTTTATGATAACAGGGTTTGGATCAGAAATAAAAATTACAGGGTCATCGGCATATAGCAGACAATTAGAATATTTATACACATTGTGAAGGTCATTGATATACATAAGAAAAAGTAAAGGACCCAGAATGCTGCCTTGTGGAACTCCCATATTACAAGTTATTGGGGCAAATGTTATATGACCGATTTTAACCACTTGGTACCTGTTAGACAAGTATGAGGAGAACATCATTACCAAAGAGTAGTAAAGCTGAAATGATATGTATATTCAGCAGAATCTGACGATTCATTGTATCAAAGGCTTTGCGACAATCAATAAAAATGGGTCCAGTGACATGACCTTTGTTCAGTGAAGTACGTATTTGTTCAGTAAATAATAATACAGACATGATTGATTGGGTAGAGTGGAAATCATATTGAAAGTCACTGAGGATGTTATTGCTTTCAATATTGTTGTTTAATTGGTCAGAAAGAATTTTTCCAATACTTTAGATATTACAGGGTGAATAAATGTTGGCCTGTAGTTCGAAAAAAGAGTCAGATCCTCAGATTTAAAAATGGGGGTGATTTGAACAGTTTTCCAGTCACGGATATATACCAAGTCCAGTTGCACTAGATTCAACTCCTTTGGATAACCATGACCTGGATGAATGAGAACATCCACAGACATGTTCAAGTCAGAAGGGAAAATGGAAAGCCTAATACAGAGATTGATCAGATGATGGAGAGGCATGAAGCTGTCAGCATGATCCTTAAAAAATACATATTCAAACCACAAATATCATATGCATACAAAGTTTTGAAAGTATTCAAAATATCAGAAAGCTTATTCTGTGTAAATTCTAAGAAAGCGAACTGGTGGGACGTAGAAGGAAAAAAACAGGTGGGGGAAAAGACGGAGTATTAAAGCTTCAGCTTCAGTGATGAGTGCCTTGTAGAGAAATTTGAATGTTGTCAATGTGTTTCCTCCCATTTTCACCTGTGATGACTTTAAGTGGCTGTCATAATGTTTTAGGCTTAGAAGCAGTTTGAATAATTTGCTTTTGGTAATACACAACCGTATCTTGCATAACTCAGCAGTACATTCGTTTCCGATCTCTATGAAATGTGTTTTATTCTCCAATGTTTTTGAGGCTCTACACTTTTTGAGAGAGAGAGAGAGCCTTTTATTTGAGTAATTGCAGAATTTCAGAATTTATCCATGGTAATTTATTCTGCCGGGATTGTACCTTGTAGGCCGTGGTTTATTTGGTAGAGGGTCATGTATGGAAGGGGAAAAGTTAGTGCTGCTGAAGAATGAGGACCTGAAATGGCTGGTTTATGTGCTGAAAAAGTCCATGAAGTTATCGCACTGCTTCTCAGTGGAGTCAATGAGTCAATGGGTGAGTGAGATTGAGGCTTGATAAGGTGATTTATTGTGGAAAACAGGTAACCCAGGTAACCTTAACCCAGCCATTGATGATGCACAAGCAAGTACATTATTAGTACCAGTCTCAAGCCTAGATAAATAGGGAGGGTTGCATCAGGAAGGGCATCCAGCATAAAAACTTTGCCAAATCTCATATGTAGATCATACATAAAATTTCCATATTGGATCTGTCGAGACCTAGGTTACCAACAGCTGCCACCAGTAGTGTTGGCCAGCAGGGTACAGATGGAAACTATGCTACTGTTGGGCAAAGGAGGAGAGGGGGAAGGCATGCCCAGTGGCTGTGGAAGAGGAGGAAGGGTAGGAGTGTGGAAGTGAGAGTCGGAGCTTTGAATGTTGGCACTATAACTGGTAAAGAGAGAGAGCTGGCTGATATGATGGAGAGAAGGAAGGTAGATTTCCTGTGTGTGCAAGACACCAGCTGGAAGGGGAGTAAGGCCAGGAGCATCAAAGGTGGGTTCAAACTCTTCCACCACAGTGTGGATAGGAGGAGAAATGAGGAAGGGCTAATTCTGAAAGAAGAGTATGTCAAGAGTGTGTTTGGGGTGAAGAGAGTGCTGGGCTGAGTGATGAATATGAAACTGGAAACTGAAGGTGTGATGATGAGTGCACATGCCTTGCAAGTTGGGTGTGAGATGGAAGAGAAAGAAGAATTCTGGAGTGAGTTGGATGAAGTGGTGGAGAGGGTACCAAGGAGGGGAGAGTGGTGACTGGGTGGACTTCAATGGGCATGTTGGTGAAGGGAACAGAGGTGATAGTTGATGGGTAAGTGTGGTGTCAAGGAGAGGAATGTGGTGGATTTTGCAAAAAGGATGGAAATGGCTGTGGTGAATACATATTTCAAGAAGAGGGAGGAACACAGGGTGACATATAAGGTGTACACAGGTGGACTATAGCTTATGCAGGAGTCGTGATCCGAAAGGGATTAGAGACTACACATTGGTGATGGGAGAACGTAGCTAGGCAGCATCGGATAGTTGTCTGTAGGAAGACTTTGGAGATCAAAAAGAGGAAAAGAGTGAAGGCAGAGCCAAGGATCAAATGGTGGAAATTGAAGAAGGAACACTGTTGTGTGGAGTTCAGGGAGAAGTTAAGACACGTACTGGGTAGTAGTGAAGAGTGGCTGGATGGCTGTGCAGCCACTGCAGAAATAGCAAGGGAGACAGCTAGAAAGGTACTTGGTCTGTCATCTGGACAGAGGAAGGAAGACAAGGAGACTTGGTGGTGGGATGAGGAAGTACAGCAAGTCATACAGAGGAAGAGGTTGGCAGAGGAAGAAGTGGGATAGTCAGAGAGATGAAGAAAGTAGACAGGAGTACAAGGAGATATGGTGTAAAGTGAAGAGAGAGGTAGCAAAGGCAAAGGAAAAGGCATATGGTGAGTTGTATAAGAGGTTGAACACTAAGAGAGGAGAAAAGGGCTTGTACTGATAGGCTAGACAGAGGGACCAAGCCGGGAAGGATGTGCAGCAGGTTAGGGCAATGAAGGATAGAGATGGAAATGTGCTGACAAGCAAGGACAGTGTGTTGAGAAGGTGGAAGGAGTACTTTGAGGGGCTGAGGAGAGAGAGAGAGAGGTTGGATGATGTGGGGATAGTGAATCAGGAAGTGTGCTGGACTGGCAAGGAGAAATTGAGGGCAGCTATGAAGAGGATGAAGAGTGGAAAGGCAATTGGTCCAGATGACATAACTGTGGAGGCATGGATGTGTTTAGGAAAGATGGCAGTAGAGTTTTTAACTAGATTGTTTAACATAATTTTGGAAAGTGAGAGGATGCCTGAGAAGTGGAGAAGAAGTATGCTGGTACTGATTTCAAGAGTAAGGGTGGTGTGCGGAGCTGTTGTAACTACAGAGGTATAAAGTTGATCAGCCACAGCATGAGAATATGGGAAAGAGTAGTGGAAGCTAGGTTAAGAGGAGAGGTGATGATTTGCGAGCAGCAGTATGGTTTCATGCCATGAAAGAGCACTGCATATGCAATGTTTGCTTTGAAAATGTTGATGAAGAAGTATAGAGAAGGCCAGCAGGAGTTACATTGTGTCTTTGTGGATTTAGAGAAAGCATATGACAAGGTGCTGAGAGAGGAGGTGTGGTACTGTATGAGGAGGTCGGGAGTGGCAGAGATGTAAGAGTGGTGCAGGATATGTATGAGGGCAGTGTCACAGTGGTGAGGTGTGTGGTAGGAATGACAGATGGGTTCAAGGTGGAGGTGGGATTATATCAAGAATTGGCTCTTAGCCCTTTCTTGTTTGCAATGGTGATGGACAGGTTGACGGACGAGATCCGGCAGGAGTCTCTGTAGACTATGATGTTTGTACATAACATTGGGATCTGTAGTGGGAGTATGTTGCAGTTTGAGGAGAGCCTGGAGAGGTGGAGGTATGCACTGGAGAGAAGAGGAATGAAAGTCAGTAGGAGCAAGACGGAATACATATATGTGTGAACGAGAGGGAGGACAGCGGAATGGTGAGGATGCAAGGAGTAGAGGTGGCGAAGATGGATGAGTTTAAATACTTGGGGTCAACTATCCAAAGTAACAGAGTGCAGAAGCGAGGTGAAGAAGAGAGTGCAGGCAGGGTGGAGTGGGTGGAGAAGTGTCAGGGGTGACTTGTGACAGAAGGGTACCAGCAGGAGTGAAAAGGGAAGGTTTACAAGATGATTGTGAGACCAGCTACTATGTTGTTTGGTTTGGGGATGGTGGCACTGATGAAAAGACAGGAGGCAGAGCTGAAAGGTGGCAGAGTTGAAGATGCTAAGATTTTCGTTAGGAATGACAAAGAGGGACAGGATTAGGAATGAGTATATTAGAGGAAAAACTCATGTTGGATAGTTTGGAGAAAAAGCAAGAGAGTCAAGATTGAGATGGTTTGGACATGTTCAGAGGAGGGATGCTGGGTATATAAGGAGAAGGATGCTGAAGTTGGCGCTGCTTGGCAAGTGAGAAAAGAGGAAGGCCAAAGAGGAGGTTTATGGATGTGGGGAGGAAGGACATGCAGGTGGCTGGTGTGACAGAGGAAGATGAAGGGGACGGGAAGCGATTGAAACAGATGATCTGCTATAGCAACCTGTAACTGGAGCAGCCAAGAGTGAACAGGAAGAAAGAAAACAGAAAGAAAACAAGTGTTTGGGGTTTCCGGGGTTTTTATTTATGAGGTAGGAGTAAAATAGTGACCGCACCTATTTTAGGGCAATGGAGTATGCCCTTTGATGGTCACAGAAGGCCAGTTTATGGACAGTGAGCCCCGAGGTCTTATACAGTGCAACAATGTATGCCAAGCAGATTTTAATTTCCTGAGTTCTGGGAAGAATCGGGGGCAGAGCGAGAGAACGTTTCCACTTGCTTTTTGACAACCCAGCATCAGCAACCCCTGTTAGTATTTCTGTTTTTAGGCTACCATTTGAATTTCAGCAGCATAATTACTTTGTGCTCATCTGTTTGCTCAAGAGCATGTGAATTTGTGGTTGGCTGTAGTTCCCGTCCACTCAGTGTGGACAGGAGGAGCAGGAGCTGAGAGCCGGATGCTCCACCCTGTCCACACGTTTCCTCTCAGTTCATCAACAGCTCAGATAAAACAGCTTGCAGTCAAAATGTTTTCTCCCACAAATGTATATTTCATGGACTGTTGAGAGACAAAAAATGCTGAAAAATCCCAATATGATAGTGCTCAGTAGACGGGATGCCACAGAAAATACTCCAATTTGGGGAGGTAAGGTGTACTTGGTGTCTTCTATTACCTTGAGAAACAAAATCAACCTGTAGAAATTGAAGACTTGAACCAAACCAAAGAACCTTTAAAAGTGTAATATTGTTACTGCTGAGCTTTAGTCTGTTGAGGTATGCATAATGTAGTCTTGCAAGATCACATCTGAATAAATCCAAGAATTGACACAACTATAGTCCCACACACATTTAGAAAATAATAGACACATGAAATTTTGGCTACAGAACCTTGTAGAGAATTGTCATTGACTTGGTCAGTGATTTGACTTTTCATTTGGCTGACTGTCCAAAAGTGCTCTTGGGACACCCATTGGGGGAAAATTATAAACTATGTTTCTTATAGATAATTCGTACTACCAAAGCTGAAATCATCAAGGATTTATTTAGAGCAACTTCCGGCAAATCATCCCTTTCTGTCAAAACTACTGGAACGTGTTGTGTTGTTGCCTCCCAACTCAAAACTCACCTCATCTCCAACAACCTGTTCAAACCAATTCATTCTGGTTTCCACTCACAGGACAGCACAGACAGAGCCCTTCCTAAAGTCACCAATGACCTCCTCCTCTCATCAGACTCTGGCCACCTCAGCATTCTCATCCTCCACGACTTCACTGCAGCTTTTGACACCATCGACTGCACATCCTTTTTTCCTGCTCCTCTGTCCCAAGCCATCCCCCAGGATTCGGTGCTTGGTCCTCTGCTGTTCATCCTTTACATCCTCCCTCATGGTTACATCCTATGTTATTATCATGGTCTCCACTTCCAATGCTATGTCGATGGCATCCAGTCCGACATCTCTACTAAACCCATCACCACTACAAATTACTCCAGTCAACAACCTCGCTGAAAATAAATCATGGAAGTAAGCCATATTCCTCAAACTAAATTGTGCTAAATCTGACATGATCATCATCGGTCCCAAATCCCTTACCAAAACCACTCACAACTTCTGCCTCACTATTGATAACTCCATTCTGTCTCCCTTCCCACACATCCGCAAACTCGGAATCATTTTTGACAGCAACTTCTCCTTTGACCACCATCAATCAAACCGCCCGAACTGCCTTTTTCCACCTAAAAAACATAGCTCATGCCTGCCCATTACTCTCCTTCTCTGCTGCTGAAACTTTGATCCGTGCTTTCATCATATCCAGAATTAATTGCTTACTGCAATAGCTTTCTTTATGGCTCACCATCCAAAGTCCTAAACAAACTACAGCACACCCAGAACATCCGCTGGATCCACAAACAGGCCCCCCTCCTACCTTACCGACCTGCTCCACTACCATACTCTTTCCTGCAGATTTCGCTTCTCTGATGCCAATCTCCTTTCTCCATCAGACAGGACCAATCACAGGACCTGGGGCGACAGGGCCATCTCCATTGCTGCTCCCTCCCTCTGGAAATCTCTCCCCAAATACATTAGAGACTACACCAATCTGTCCACGTTTTAAGAATTGGTTTTAATGTATGATTAATGTTGTTTGTCATGTTTTTTGTGCATTGCTTTTATGTTTTTTTTAATCTAATGTAAAGCGTCTTTGTGTATATTGAAAAGCGTGCTACAAATAAAATGCTGTGTTATTATCATTGTTCTTTATTTTTGTGGCTTCTTCCCACTTTTTCGTCCAAATTGTACTTGGCCAATTACCCTATTTTTATTATTATTATTACACAAATGTCCTTTAACTTCATGCCATAATACAACATAATAACCGGGCCCATTCCTTGGGCCTATAGTTAGAATGAGGTAGAAGTGTATTTGATGGATAGTACCTTCCTTAGGAGATGAGATGTTCCATGTAGTGCGATCTTCTGTAGTTCTTGTATTCTGATGTTACCTGGGATCCGTTGGGTGTATTTCTCCATCCCCCCCCCCTTTTTTTTTTACAAGTCCCAGGGCTCCTATGACTACTGGTATTGTTGTGGTGTTCATTCCCCACATTCGTTCAATCTCTATTTCAAGGTCTTCATATTTCAACAATTTTTCAGTTACTTTTACTGAGGTGTTCCTTTCAGTCAGGATGGACGTGTCAATGAGTAGGCAGCTTTTTTCTTTTTTGTTCTTGATGATGATGTCTGGTTTGTTGGCCTTTATCTCACGATATGTCTGTATTGGCATGTCCCATAAGATTGTGATGTCGTATTTTTCTGTTACTGTTTGGGGCTTGTGCTTGTACCATTTTTCTTTTGTGCTGATGTTGAATTCTTTGCAGATGTTTCAGTGCAGGTATGTGGCGGCCTTGTTGTGTCTTTATAGGTATTCAGTTTTGGCCAGCTCAGGCCACCCTGCCATGATATCGTTAATGGTTCCCTGGAATTGACCACATATCCTGCACGCTGAGTCTGTGCCAACTTTGAGGATTTTGCTCCGGTAGGAATTGGTCTTGATGGCCTAGTCTTGGGCAGTGATGATAAAACCCTCTGTTTTGGATTTCAGCCCAGCTTGAGCCATTGGTTGGTCATATGTTGGTCTACATCTTTCTCACCTACTCTTTTTGGGTATTGCCCGTGCATTTGTTTCCCTTCCCATTTTTGCATCATTTGTTCTTGGGCGTGACCCTTTGCTTTTTGTTTGACTTTTCGGACATGGATGGTTGGAGCTTCATTTTCAGGTTGCGGTGTTTCAGAGAGGTTGAGCTCTCTTCTGAACATTGCGGCTTGGTTAGCTACGGAGTACTTTTTGCTTTGTTTTTCATGCTCTCTAGCAATCATGAGAAGGGGGTCATTTTTGGTGTTAAGGTAAGTATCTAGGCCTATTGTTGTTGTTTTGTAGGCAGTTTCCAGTTGGATTAGACCCCTACCAACCACGTTTCTGGGGAGGTACAATCTATCCACATCTGATTTTTGGTGGTGCATCCTCTCTAAGGTGAGTATTTTTCCTGTTTTTCTATCTAGTTTCCTGATCTCTTCTAGTTTCCAGTCGACAATGCTGAAGCTGTAAGTTATGACTGGTGTATCCAGGGTGTTGATGGCTTCAATTCGGTTGGATGCATTGAGTTCGGATTTTGTTACCATTCGTATTCCTCAGTAGTACTCCTTTCTGATCTTTTCTTTAATTTTGGCATGTTGTATCCCATCCCCTTCATTCACTCCCAGGAATTTGTATGTGCCTTCTTGTTCTAGGTCTTGGATGGTGGTGTCATAGTCAATTTGGATGTTTTCGGTGGTGGTAAGTTTTCCTTTTTTGAATGTAGCTTTGGCATATTTGTCTAGTCCGAACTCCATTTTGATGTCGTCACTGAAGCATTTTGCAATGGACAAAAGGCCAGTTTGCTCTTGGTCATTCTTGGTAAAGGTTTTCAGGTCATCCATGTAGACTAGATGGTTAATAGTGCATGAACCTGTAGTACAACCACAGCTGGTGTTGTTCAGGAGGGAGGATAGTGGAGTGAGAGCTATGCAAAAGAGGAGAGGAGAAAGAGAGTCACCTTGTAATATGCCGCTATTGATGTTGATCTGCCTTGAATGTAGTGTCCCGTCTGTGTATTTTAGAACAAGGGTTGTTTTCCACTGGTCCACATTTGCTGTTAGGAACTGGAAAAGGACTGGTGATATTTTGTAGATATCAAGACATTTTAGTATCCAGTCATGGGGTACAGAGTAGAACACCTTCGTATAGTCTATCCAGGCTGTTGTCAAATTTCTCTTCCTCATTTTTACTTCCTTAATGATGGCTTTGTTTATAAAAAGCTGGTCTTTGCAGCCATAGCTCCCTTGTGGACACCCTTTTTAATCTATGGGAAGTAGGTTGTTTTCTTCCAGGTGTTCGTAAACTCTCCCGGTGATGATGGATGTTAAGATCTTGTAGGTTGTAGGGAGACATGTGATGGGACAATAGTTTTTAGGGTTTTTGGTGTCTTTTGGTGTGCTGATGCATCCATTGTAGGTGTGTGTCAGATCTTGGTGTAAAGATGGTAAGTTCTTGATCCAGAAGTTCAGTATCCCATCATTACCAGGGGCTTTCCAGTTACTGGACTTCTGTATTGCTGTTTTTGTTTCTTCTAGGGTTATTTGTGGCCATTCTTGTTGGTTGGTTTGGATGTTCTCTGTTTCTATTTGGCCGGTCCATTCAGCGTTTTTGTTGCAATTCTTTTGTTTTTCCCAGATGTTGCTCTTCTCTACTTCATCAATTTTAGGGGGTTCTTTGACCTCAACAGACCTTTTCCCCAGTTCTCTATAGAATTTCTTTGTGTTTTCTTTGTAAGTTTTGTTCTGGTTGAAGTACTTTTGCCTCTTATCAAAACTTTTCACTCATTGAGTTTTTGCTTGTAGTTGTTCAAATTTTTCAGTGGCTGTTAGTATCTGATCTTTCTGTTTGATGTTGTGTTTCCTGATTAGTGCTCTTTTTCGTTTTTCTTTGACTGGTTTCTCGTTTTTAATCTCATTTAGTGTAGATATGTCTCCCCTAATTTTGCGTATTTCACTTTCAGTTTTCTTTTCCATTTTGTTTGGTTATCTTTTCTTGGTCTCTTCTTCCTCTTTTGTTTGATGCCCAGTGATTCAGTGATGGCAGAGGCAGTTGCATAGACAAGGTGGTTAATGTTTGTTAGGGACAGCACTTCTGGGAGTCGATCTTTTATCTGGTTGATGGCTTTGTTTGCTGTTTCTATGGCTGATTTTGAGTGCTGATCACTTTTTATCTTTGGAATTGGTGGTCTCTGACCTATTGGAGCTTCTTTGTCTATTTCATATTTTCTAAGGATGCTTTCTTTCATTGCACTCACTTTCTCATCTTGTTCATCTTGTTCAGTGGTTTTTGGTCACCTGGCTTATCAGTTCTCTCATTTTTGTGATTCTTATCTTCATTTTGATCCTCTGGATCTGTGTTTGTATCCCTCTTATCAGGTTTTACATCCTCATCTCTCAGCTTTACTCCTGCTTGGATGGCTTGCAGCCCCATTTCTGTTAGTCTTTTCTTATTGACGATGGTGGACATTTGCAAGTTTGTTGGCGTCTAGATTCAGCCTGTTTGTGGGGTTATTGGCACGCCAGATGTCATATGTGCTTTGAATTACTGATGTTTTTGGGTTGAAGGAAGCAGTGTAGAAGGCTTTCATGACTTCTTTGTACTCTTCCCTAGACCATTTCTGTCGACTGGCTTTAGTGGGATTTTGAAATGGTGCAACATGAGGGCCTCTTTGAGAAATGTCCTCGGTGTGGTGATCCTCAGGTGCATTTTGGGTAGAGTTTGTTCCAGTAACACACTTTTCGATCTCAGCCTGGTTCCTCACTGAAGATCGCGGTCCTTGGTAACCTGCGTGACGACCAATGCGGTATCTGGTAATACGAGTTTCCATAATAAAAAAGTTTTAGTGAATTTTAGATTGCACAACCACCAGTATTTTTTGAGACACCAGCTCTAGGAGAGTAAGAGCCTCTCCTGCCCATGAGGCTGGCTAAACCCCGCCGGATGGCAACCCGGTACTTTAGAGCCTCGGGGCTTTTGTTTTTGTCAAAGCCCCTTTGGCCGTTTGTATTGCTGGCTTGTCATACTTGCATTGCCCGGTCCGTGCCGTGGCATGTGGAGGAAGGGTTGAACTTCTACGGACCTTATTATTATTATTATTATTATTATTATTACAAGGATTTTAGCATGAAAAGAAAGGTGTGTTTGAATGGGAATTTTTTTGGGACTCAGACCCTTTGTATTAAAATTTGACAGGGCAGGCCTTGATTTGAATACTGTATAATAGTGGATAGTGAATTGAGACATTTATCACTTCAGGAGCGGATCTAGCAGGACAGCCTATGTGGGAAATGACTCTTGAGCTGCAATTAGCAAAGGGGGGTGTATGTCTTAAACAACTTAAGCACCACTTTCTGGCATTTAACTGAACATTTGAATCAGCCATTCATGGCAAGAGCTTTCATAACCTGGCTCCAGTGTACACCCAAGTTCTCTGCGATGATATAACGTCCTAGCTTTCTTTACTGGCTCCTTCTTCATCCCCTCCCCATAAACAAATGTTTTATCACCGAGTGAAAAGCCTCACCACTGATGGTCTTTGTTAAAAGGATTTTATGAAAACTGTTTAAATGTCCAGTCAAATAAGTTAAATGAACACAATGAAAACAGTGACAAGGAGAATAAATGAGGAAAACTTAGAAAGTGACAAATTGTGAAAGAGAGACAGGCAGAGAAAGAGTCAGAGAAAGAAAGGGAGAGAGAGAGACAGAGAGAGAGAGAGAGAGAGACAGAGAGAGAAAGAAAGAAAGAAAGAAAGAAAGAAAGAAAGAAAGAAAGAAAGAAACATTGGTCTGTTCGAGACTGGCTGTGTGTGTGTGTGTGTGTGTGTGTGTGTGTGTGTGTGTGTGTGTGTGTGTGTGTGTGTGTGTGTGTGTGTGTGTGTGTGTGTGTGTGTGTGTGTGTGTGTGTGTGTGAGTTGTGAGAGAGGACTGTAAGTCCTTGGCGGGACTGTGGAGCAATTATAAAAAAGGATGCTGGAATTAGTGGAAAAATCGCTCTTCATCTTTTCCTGGCATATCTCGGTCTCGCACAGATGATCCGACCAGTGGATAGGGATGATTGGGTTTGTGAGCACCATGTTCTCATTATTGGGTGGTCACAGATCCAAGGGGAGTGGCTCCGGCATTCTGCATACTGGCAAACATAGAACAAGAATGGATAGATTGAGTCCCTCCTGGTAAGTCGCGGTAATGCATTTTGTCACAGTAACTTTGTGCCGTCATCGAAATTACCATAATTTTAAGTTCTCAAGGTAGAAGATCCAAGAACATCTCGATAATTATCACTCATTAGTTAATCAATTCATTCATTCATTATCTATACCCACTTAATCCAATTCAGGGTTGTGAGGGTCTGGAGACTGACCCAACTGGCACTGGGTGAAAAGTGGGGAGATACCTTAGACAGGTCACCAGTCTATCACACAGACCACTCACTCACACAATGCCTTGCAGCTGTAGACTATGAATCTTTGGTTCATCTTTCAAGTTTCTGCACAGTGGGAGGAAATACAATACCCAGAAGAAACCCACATGAACACAGGGAGAACATGTAAGCTCAACACAGAAAGGCTGGGATCCAATGCAGGACCCTCATGCTTCTTGTTGTGAGGCATCACTGCTAACCACTGGTTATGATATTAAAAATGTTCCCAAACTAGGAATCTCCACGGTACATGAGATTAATGCATGATGAATGCCATTGTGGCAAAGGTTTAACCCTTTAGACTTTAACTCATGCAAAAATAAGTCATGCAGATGCTGAAACAACGTCCATTTCGATGGTAGATTTAGTAAAAAAGGCCCATGCAGCCATACAAGAAATAGCAAATGATGCACCAGGTGCCTTATCTTTCCATTCTCATTCTACAAGGGCAGCCGTTGCTGGGCATGACACAGGGCAGAGGAAGGGGAAAATAGATTCTCCCTGCCATGGTGTGTACGTCCGGATCTGATCTGTAAACCTCAATGTGTTCCAGCCGTGCAGAACAAGGGAAGGATGTCTTTATGTTTCCACTCTCTGGGAAACCCTATCCGTCTGTGTCGAAGTTTGTGTGCATGTGTGTGTTTATGTGCATTTGTGTGCACACATATTCATGGTCTGTACGTGTGTGTCTGTTTGTGCTTGTGTGTTTGCATCAGCACGTGAGTGTGTTTTTGGTGTGTGTGTGTGTGTGCATGTGTATCAGCCTTTCGCTCTTTTATTTCTCTCACAGTCACTGTGAATCTGTGTTTATCCCAACTGTTTTTCTCTTCCTTTCCCTCTCTCTCTATGCCCTTGTCTGTCTTTCAGCCAGTCTATCTCCCATTTCAGTCCCGGCTCATGAGATCCAGGAGAACGGGACCAATGCAATTATTTTTAGTGAAGCCACTACTCCCCCCCCCCTTTTTCAATCTGCAAACAAAACAAGAAGTAAAAACAGATGTATGTAGTGGTTTATTTTAGACATGCAAAGCAGCTGAAACCAACCCCAGGAGTTGGTGTTATATCCCATGAGCCTTTGGGGCCGTGTACATTCTTTTGGCCGGGCCCAGATACCAACACTCACCTTCAATTAAGCTCTCCTGACTAAGTGCAAACCAATTGTAAATACAATGGGTTTTTTTGTTGTTTTGTTTTTTTACCAGATAAAGTAAACATATGACAGGCTGTTATGCAGCCCTATGTGCCGTTGAGGACAGTGTGAAACATTGTCCTTACAGTTTAACGAATAGCCGCGACTGAAATAAATGAGAAGAGAGCAGAACACTGCAGAGCGTACTTGAATAGAAAACGGGGACCAACGTGAACGTTTTTGGGGGCAAAGTTTAGCCCGATGCCCATGTTCTGCACCTAAAAATGCGGAACTTATATACAGTCATGAATAGGTTTGTCTACTTTAGCTTACGGCACATAAAGAATCACTGAGCGTGTGTTGTATATCTTTCAGCTCCAGCTGTTATGGGAATTCCCCGTTTACTTACACACACACACACACACACACACACACACACACATATATATATATATATATATATATATATATCTTCCAACAATGCTGCAGCATCTGACATTGTAACCTATACATCCTCAAATGTGATGTAGAACTTTTTTTAGGATGTTGCAATGCAAAACCACAGTAAATAAGCTAGTTGGGTGGACAGATAATAAATTATTTGAGGTTTACATTGGCTGAAAGAGAAGAAAAACTCATACTTTAAAAACAGAAATGCGTGATCATTAAGTGGAGAATCAAATCAAATAAAAATTAAATATTTGTTTGCAATAATTAAATACACAGGACCTCTGGGAAGGTTACATTAATATGCAACAAGCAGTTGACCACTGAAACTTATGGGTAAAAAAACAAAAAAAAGGCCAGTGATTTACTTCCTCCAAGCATGGGGAGGGAATATTATCAGCTGATGAGGATGGCTGAAAGATTTAGCCATATCCCAACTGATTTAGTATAGAATTAATATAAAACAATACAAAATCAATAGGAACATGGCTAGTTTACAAGATCAGATAATGTATCTATTAACATATTTAATATTCTGCATAATGGTGTCCAGGCAGCGTAGCGGTCTATTCTGTTGCCTACCAACACGGGATCGCCGGTTTGAATCCCAGTGTTACCTCTGGCTTGGTCAGGCATCCCTACGGACACAATTGGCCATGTCTGCGGGTGGGAAGCTGGATGTGGGTGTATGTCCAGGTCGCTGCACTAGCGCTTCCACTGGTCAGTTGGGGTGGCTGTTCGGGGGGGGCTGGGGGGAATAGCGCGACCCCCTCACATGCTACATACCCCTGGTGAAACTCCTCACTGTCAGGTGAAAAGAAGCGGCTGGCGACTCCACATGTATCGGAGGAGGCATATGGTATTCTGCAGTCCTCCCTGGATTGGCAGAGGAGGTGGACAGCTCGGAAGAGTGGGTTAATTGGTCAAGTACAATTGGGGTGAAAAAGTCTGCATAATTTATGTTCACACCATGGCAGATTTATTTCACTATTCCTATTTATTAACTTTTAAATCTTCATTTTATATAAATGAACTGAGTACCGTGTATTAGACAATATGTTAGAGAAACAGGCTGACAGAAATGTCCAAACTGTCAGCTGCAGCCATTCAGAATGTCTTCAATATGATGATGACTTTCCCTGTGCCTGACTAGTATGCTCACTGGCAATTTGTCATCCTTTACACTACTCATGAGGAAGAAAACAATAGAGTTGTTCACTTTCATGCTCTCCCTGAGGTTTCTTCCTATTTTTTCTCCCTGTTAAAGGGTTTTTTTTTTAGGGAGTTGTTCCTTATCCGATGAGAGGGTCTAAGGACAGGATGTTGTGTTGCTGTAAAGCCCACTGAAGCAAATTTGTAATTTGTGATATTGGGCTATACAAATAAAATTGATTTGACTTGACTTGACTTGGGCGGCATGGTGGCGCAGTGGATAGTGCGGTCGCCTCATAACAAGAAGGTACTGGGTTCGACCCCCGGAGTAGTCCAACCTTGGGGGTCATCCTGGGTCGTCCTCTGTGTGGAGTTTGCATGTTCTCCCTGTGTCTGCGTGGGTTTCCTCCGGGTGCTCCGGTTTCCACCCACAGTCCAAAGACATGTAGGTCAGGTGAATCGGCCATACTAAATTGTCCCTAGATGTGTGTGTGTGTGTGTGTGTGTGTGTGTGTGTGTGTGTGTGTGTGTGTGTGTGTGTGTGTGTGTGTGTGTGTGTGTGTGTGTGTGTGTGTCGGCCTGGTGCCTGGTGGCCTGTCCAGGGTGTCTCCCCCCCTGCCGCCCAATGACTGCTGGAATAGGCTTCAGCATCCCCGCGACCATGAGAGCAGGATAAGTGGTTCGGATAATGGATGGATGGATGACTTGACTTGCTGATTTTGTTCATTCTATTCTCTTCATACATTATCCGTTGTTTTTGTGATGGTGTATGGGGTTGTGTGATCCCCAGTAAGACTTGCATTCACAAACCTAGGAAATAAGGGCTAATGGAGCAATTTCTAGTCAATACAAATAAAATACAAAATACAATAAAATCACATGCAGTTTGTATGACTACACACATACACACACACACACACACACACACACACACACACACATACACACACACACACACACACACACACACACACACACACACACACACACACACACACACACACGTGTGTGCACAAACTATTCTGTCTCTTTCACTCATGCTCTCCAGTAATGTAGCTGCATCGCTGCTGCATCATCATATATGATGGTATTAAAAAGGGAGCTATATTAGGATGTTGTCAGGCTCAGCAGCCGTGGCATCGCTGCATGGAGTTTGCTGAAGGCAGGTTATGAGCAGGGATTTTTCCAGGATACTAGGATGCTCTGCTGACTCCTCTTGAGATACCGGGGACCTTTCTCAACAAAACATCACTGAAGGAAGATGGCCCACGTCACAACTCCTGTGGCATGCCATCGCCCACACACCTGTAACAGCTAGTTTGGTTAGGTTAGTGAATGATGTCACTTGAGGGCCTGTAGATTCATGACTGCATAGCTTAATGTCATCTATGTTGTGAAGATGTGTCAGAGTATTAGCTTGTATCTGAATTGGGCTTTTGTGTGAATTCTTGATCTGGAAGAAGGAAATATGTAACTTCATATTCATCTCATCCCTACATTGCTTCTGCTGCCATGTCTGCCATAACGAACAAAGAATTAGATTATTTCCATACATAACTTGGACACCATTTAGCTTAATGAGGGATTGCGGTCTCAGATTTATAGGATAGAACAATTTTGAATTGTTCTATCTGGTACAAGCAATGGGGAATCTCTTCCAGCTCAGTGTTTGGGACATGAGAGGATATGATGACTTATGTTGAATATTATGTTTGACATTTCTGCCACAGAAACACAGAGATCTGTGCGTCATCAACGTGAGGAAAAGAACACTTAGAAATGTGCTTAAATTCCTGTACCGTTGGAGGTCCAGTTTTACTCACCAGACACTGGAGCAGCCCCAAATAGACAGCATCACTTACAAGTCACTGGTAAAAAATTCAAATAGCCCAAGTGTGAACTCTCGGTAACCCAGAATAACTGATATTTTGTTGATTTACCCACTGTTGTCTAATGCAACTCGAGTTGGTTTCATTAGACCAGTAGTTATGGACCTCAGACACACACAATAAACAGAAAATAATAATATATTTGCTATGAGGTGGTATTATGAAACTTTTATCCTCACACCATATACAGAGGCTAACTATGTGTGTGTTGCACATTGCGACCCTTCACTCTCCTCCCAATAGCATCCATAGTTTGTCTAACAGCAAATGACCAACCAATCACAATCGCTGTATGTCCGATGTAGCAGTGAACCCTGTAGAAACCATACTGACTGCCAGAAAGTCTAATTAGCCATGAAGACACGCACACACAACTTTCCTTGACCTGTTGCGCTCTTATAGATGCAGAGCACATTTCAGATTTCAGATCCGTTGCCATGCCACACATCTTGCTCCACAGCGTTAAGAGAGAAAATCCATCCCCTTATTTGGAAAATTGATGGAAACACAAGAGTCAGGCTCCAGGATGAGACCAAAAGTTTAGACCAGCAATGCGTTAGGAATGTTGGGCAAGAAGACAATAGACCCAGAGACTCCTCATGGGCTGCCGTGTCCTTCTTTCTCCTTTTAAATACATCCCATCTCAGACAAGCGCTGGCTACTCTCCTGTCCAAATGCAAACTGACACCTGAGCTCCTAATTAAAAGCCTGTAGAGGAGTGATTGGATGCTCAATAAACCTCAGAGAAGCCACATGTGTTCAGCAAAATATGTATCATAAACCATTTTTATCTTTTTTTTTGTTGTCTTTTTTGGATTCCCCCTCCTTTTTCTCCCCAATTGTATCCGGCCAATTACCCCACTCTTCCCGAGACATCCTGGTTGCTGTTCCAACCCCTCTGCTGATCTGGGCAGGGCTGCAGACTACCACATGCCTCCTCTGATACGTGGGGAGTAGCCAGCCACTTCTTTTCACCTGACAGTGGGGAGTTTCACCAGGGGGACGTAGCACGTGGGAGGAGCACGCCACCCCCCCCCCCCCAGTTCCCCCTCCCCCCTGAACAGGCGCCCCAACCAACCAGAGGAAGCGGTAGTGCAGCAACCAGGACGCATACCCACAAATGGCTTCCCACCTGCAGACACGGCCAACTGTGTCTGTAGGGACGCTCAACCAAGCCGGAGGTAACACAGGATTTGAACTGGCGACCCCATGTTGGAAGGCAACAGAATAGACTGCTATGCTACCTGGTTGCCCAAAACCATTTTTATTTCATCCCAGAGGAAGAAAGTGCAAAAGTCAGGCAGAAAATATGCACATGGAACTCCAACACGTTGTGCACCATCTGTCAACCTTGGTGATAAAAGAGGAATTTGTCAATACATCACACCACAAATCATGGCAAAGGGAAATCACAATAATGACATTTGGGGTTTTCAGGAGCAGTATGATTTCTGGCAGGCCTGGTCTCCCAGTCTATACACAGAGCTGGACGGTGGGAGAACGCATTCATCTGGATCCAATGAGCTGGTGGAGAACATCTGATTATTGAACTTCTTGAAGGGGCTCCCTGACAGACTTCCCTCTGCTTTCCTGCTCTCTTTCTTACAACATGTTTCCCCCCCCCCATCCCTTTTTTCGTCTGTATTTCATTTTTCTCTGCCCCCACGTGCCCTTTACATTTTTTTTCTTTAGTTCTCTCATTCCCCCTTTTCATTCATTAATTTCCCTGGTTCTCTCTTTCCTTTTCTTTCTCTAACTATGCGAGGAGGATATGGTTCTCATCATACACTTAGCTCTTAGCTGGGACCAGTCATCCTGCGCCAAGAGCTCTTGCAGACAGTTTTACATTGACCTGGTCTTCACACCCTCTTCACTTTAAAGGGATACATTGCTATTGTATATTAAAGCTGGTTAGTTTCCTTTTCCAGGCCTCAGTATGGCAGAAATGTGAAGCATTTGCCCTTTACCCAGCTGAATAGTAGGCTATCTACATGGACTACCATGGGTTGCAATCTGTTGGGATAACTCGCTCCCATCAGTGCCTCTTGGCTTCAATTAGAGATATTACCATTGAAAAGATGATTTTATTAAATCACTGGACATAATGCAAACATATCAATGAGTTCCTGGCACGAAACGGTCTAAAATTCAGAACATTGCATTATAATAAACACAAAAAACAACAGCATGGTGAATGCTTTATGACCACTCTTCTGCTTCGAATGACCACCGTCGTTCTGCTGGAATAACAAACCCTGACATGCCAGTGATGGGGAGCCTGCAGGGACTCAATAACACTGACCTCGATTGGCTGAATATAAGCAGAGAGAATATAAGAATATAAGTAGTCCTATGAGAAGATCATGTGTTCGGGTCATCCCAGGTCATACTCTGTGTGGAGTCTGCATGTTATCCCCATGTCTGCGTGGGCTTCCCCCACCATCAAAAAGACATGCATGTTAGGGTTCATACTCCTGTCTGTGCCCCTGACCGAGGCCATGGAAAGAAGAACTGGAGTTGGTCCATGGGTGCTGCATGGTGGCTGCCCACTGCCCCTAGCTACACAGCTAAATGGGTTAAATGCAGAGAAATAATTTCCCCACGGGCATTAAAAAAGTATTAAAAAAAAGTAGTAACTTCCTCCTGCGTCTTTTCAAACACATACTATTTGTTGAATTATTCTGGTTTTATTTTTATCTTTGTTGTTTTTTGTTTTATTTATGCTTGGTCATTTTTTTCTTTTATTTTGCATGTTCGAAATAAAGACATTTGATTTGATTTGATTTGATTTGGTGTGTTCTACATTTCTCTTGCCCTAGCAGCATCCATAGTATTTCACTATGGATACGATTTAGGGGAAATTTGTTGCTTAAGTTTAAGTGATTTAATTAGAATAGTTGAGAGTTAATACACAATGCTCATCTCTTCTCTACTCTTTGTACCACCATCTAAACATTGATATTACTGAAGTTTGGATTCAAGCGTCATTGTTGTGAGCCACATCTATTTCAACATTATTTATGGGACAATAAGCACTATCCATCTATCCATCCATCCATTTTCCAAGCCGTTTATCCTAATTAGAGTCACAGGGTGCTGTTGCCTATCCCAGCAGTCATTGGGTGGATGGTAGGGAGACACCCTGGACAGATCTCCAGTCCATCACAGACAATAAGCACACATGAACCCCAAAAATACTGGTTAATGGCATCGTGTCATTGGTAACATGCTAAAACCTCAATAACAAATGACTGTCGTGTTGATAATTCAACAGTATTAATGTTTTTCTTATTAAAAATGTTCCTCCTTTTTCTCCCCAGTTGTACTTGGCCAATTACCCCACTCTTCCTAGCCATCACAATCATTGCTCCCCCCCATCTGCCAATTTGGGGAGGGCTGTAGACTATCACATGCCTCCTCCGATACATTTGGAGTCACCAGCCGCTTCTTTTCACCTGACAGTGAGGAGTTTCGCCAGGGGGACGTAGCGCATGGGAGGATCACGCTATTCCCTCCAGTTCCCCCACCCCCCCTGAACAGGTGCCCCAACTGACCAGAGGAAGCGCTAGTGCAGCGACCAGGACACACACCCACATCTGGCTTCCCACCCGTAGACACGGTCAATTGTGTCTGTAGGGACACCCAACCAAGCCAGAGGTAAAACAGGAATTCGAACTGGTGATCCCCGTGTTGGTAGGCAACGGAATAGACCGCTACACTACCCGGGCACCCTATTAAAGAGAGCGCAGAGGCATTTAAGGGGTTACACGACTTGGACAATAACATACATTTATTTAAATATTTATATTATTTATTGTAGCTGGCCCACATCAAAATTGCCCTCAGATGATGGTCATGATTGATCGCATTGAAATCGGGGATTATTTTTCCTCCAGGGATCACATTGTGTTTTTGTGTGGCGTGACGATGTTTACCGCACACGTCTGCATCTATGGGAGGCTGGGTTGGCTGTGGGACAAGGGGGTCAGCTAACTCTTGTATGGCACACCAGACAATAAACTCACTGTTTTAATCTTGCTCCCCAAAACCCTTATGAGAAGGGCGGTCGCCTTCCCTTCACCCATGTCTAAACACATGGTGTGCACTGTCATCACCTCATCCACCGTCGGCTGAAACACTGGCTTAAGTGAAAAAAGAAAAGAAAAAAAAATCCACCACAAGCATTCATTTTATCAAAGGCTTGAAAAAAAGAAATCTTTTTCTGGAACCTCCCCTCACAACAGAGTGAAACTTATAAATTCACTGAACAATAAATCTTCTGACACGCCTCAGTGCTTTCTTGCTGCTGCTGTGGTTGGGAGAAAATTTATTCGTCGGTCTTTAAACCCTCCAAACGCTCTTGTATGTCCCTCCAGTGCCGTCTCCTGAGGCCTGGCGCTAAACCCCATAGGTTTATTTCTCTCATCCCCTCTATTTTATCCCAGCAGATACAGTTTTATAAAACAGAAGTGATTCATGTTGCTATGCTATTGGCCGGGCAGTGAGTAATAGGCTCTGGGAGAGCAACAGAGAATGATGTACACTCAGGCCACACACGCTCCTAATAAGGGAGGCTGTGTTTTGATCTTAGGTCATGAGTGAAGGTGTCTGCAGTGAGGAGGCGAAAAGGCCTTGGAAGTAACAGAACATGGTTTGTGGGTATATCTGTGAGCATGCATGTTCCAGTACCTGTGTGTGTGTGTGTTAAACATTTCTGACTGGAGACCTAGCCATGGCGACAAAACAGACCAATCTCCACCTTGCACAGCACTGATGATAACCTCACACAAACATACTCACTGTAATTGATGACCAAACCCCCTCGTGAATTCTCTTCTCTTCTCTCTCTCTCTCTCACACACACACACACACACACACACACACATACACCTTTCCGTCTACATTTTCAACCCTTCCTCCATGACAATGAGTGAGTTTTCTATATGAGCTATGTCTGTCTGTCTCTGTCCATAGACACACTGTCAATACATTATTTCACTGTCTACTCACCTGCCACCCCAGCAGTCTCTCATCCATCCATCTGTACAGCTTGCTGCTGGCCAGGCTGTTGGTCTGTCTATGTGCCGACATGTATGTCTGCCTTTCCATCTGTTTGCTTACCTTTCTATCTATCTGTCTGTGTAGGCCTTAGCTCCGCGGTTCAGACCTAATCTGTCTGTCTGTCAGTGCCTGGTAATTGGAGCTTTTTCGGGGGTCATCTAGCCCAGGTGGGCGGGCTATGGGAGAGTGTGTGTGTCTTAGTGTGTCTTATGTGTGAATGTGTGCGCACTATGTATGTGTTTGTGTGTGACGTGTGTGTGTGTGCATGCATAGGTGTGTGTGTGTAGGTGTGCATAAGAGAGAGAGAGAGAAAAAAAAGCGTGTTGCTTGTGCACGTGTGTGTCTGCGTGCACTCGGGGACAGGAATGCATGTTGGACCAGGAATCGTTGCTTCCCATGACAGACCTACTGCAGGGGTAGACATCACATTTAGGAATCTTACAGGTGCACTGGGGACCTCTTCCCTTTTAGAATATGCCAGTGACAATCACAGTTTTTATTTGAAGTGTCATTTAAAGGTTGGTGTTTCATATTCATTGAAGTACTTTTTATGTGTTGCCATTATTTTGGGGCATTTTTAAATTTCTTTCAAAGCCTTCTTTGTAGGTCCCTGAACTGATTTTGTTTTTTTTCCTTGGAATTTCCCCCCTTTCTCTCCCCAATTGTATCTGGCAAATTACCAAACTCTTCCAAGCTGTCCCGATCTCTGCTCCACCCCCTCTTCTGATCTGGGGAGGGTTGCAGACTACCACATGCCTCCTCTGATACATGTGGAGTTGCCAGCTGCTTCTTTTCACCTGACAGTGAGGAGTTTCACCAGGGGGACGTAGCATGTGGGAGGATCACGCTATTCCCCCCAGTTCCCTCCCCCCCTGTACAGGCGCCTCGATCGACCAGAGGAGGCACTAGTGCAACTACCAGGACACACACCCACATCCGACTTCCCACCCGCAGACACAGCCAATTGTGTCTGTAGGAACGTCCAATCAAGTCGGAGGTAACATAGGGATTCGAATTGGCGATCCCCTTGTTGGTAGGCAACGGAATAGACTGCTACGCTACCCGGACGCCCATTGAACTGATTTTCAAGTGTAGCCAAGACTCTAAGTCATAATTTTTTTGCTGTGCTTGTTGGCCCCTGTACATGTTCCAATGTACTTGTTGCAGGAAACACATTTGTCAATCTTCGTTAAAACCTTTAAACCAAATTAAATCATTTTATGGTCAATAGGGCACTTCCGATCTATTGTGACGCAGATTTGAGGATATTTACATCAACAATGTCACTTCTAACTTTGTGAGCCTCCATCATTTGTTCTTGTGTTGAAAATCTGTGTTGTGTTGGATTCACAGATGGGTAGACCTGATATCATTTTGCACATGTGTAAATGCTAAATCTCAGCAAGGTTTTTCCTTGGTATTGCATGGCTCAGTCAAAACTGATTATGTTGACATGGTTTACCAGAGTAGTATATGCCCGCAAAGTTGCTTTGCTATTTGTAAAAGAAAAGGAGACATAGGAAATTAACAACAGACAAAATTAAAATGAAGTAAATGACTTACAGTGCCTGAAATTACAGCCATGAAATTGGCTGCATGTGCCTTTGTTTCAACCCAAATTGAATATCACTGTACCTCAGATTCAGTTACGTTTAGCAGCTGCAATTTCTAAGTTCAAATAAACATTTACCTAGATACTTGGTGCAGCCTGAAAGCCATGGCCCCCATATAATATCATATTATGTTTCAATTGTCAAAAGAACTGACCTTGGCCCCCCGGTACAGAGTCCCAGGGTGCAAGACTATTTATCATTGGTGCCCTCCAAGTAAAGGAGAACGAGGAAGTTCATGAGCATGAATTAGATCTCCACTTGTGTACAATCAAATCTGTGTCGCTATTCACTTGTTTGTTTAACCGATAGCCCCGTTGAGTCAAAGTCAAAGGTTTGCCACTGCAGAGCCAATAGCAGACAACAGTCGTCTGTTTTTCCGCTGTCTGTTGGTCTGTCTGTCTGTCTGTCCGTCTTTCTGAATGAGGTCGAGCAGCAGGGTCAGGCAAAGCCACCCATACTCTACTGGAAAGAAATGATCATTTATCACCTGGTGATTCACAGGGATAGGGTTACCAGAGGAAAGGCGGAGGGGAGGGAAAGTGGGAGAAAGGGTGGGAGAGAGGGAACGAGAGGGGCAGAGACACCGATATTCAAAAAAGGATGAGAAATGTGAGCATGCATTTGATGTTATTTGCTTTTTAATGTCAGAAGAAAATGAGCAAAAACAAAAAGTACCTTGGATTCTGCATTTAACTAACAGGTTAACAAGAGATCTAAACAAAAAAGTACTGTATTTCTGATCTCTATCTCCATAACATTCCAATAGAGTTAGCTAACCTTGCACAGGTGCAACCAGACCGAGCTGATGCAGGCCACAGATATCGAGTCTACACCTCTGGCATAATCCAAGGCAAAGTCTTCCAATTTACGAGCTTTTCAACTGCCAGGACAAGCTGGACTGCCAACATGCTCATTCACTGACCCCCATCAATGTCAGCCATGGCGGTTTACATTGTTTAATGACATAAGCAACTACAAATCCATTTATTGTCTCCAGTCCTGTGCAGAGCAGTGCTGAAAGGCCCCCGGGTTGAGTCCAGGAAGTTTTGAGATGTTTAAATTACTACATCTTCTCTTTCTTTACTTCCCATATAGAGTCACAACCTGTATCCAAAACATGCAGCTGTAAATTGTCAATACACTCGTTCTTAACATAAATATCCAATTGTGCTCTTGACCTTAAGGCTCACAGGAACAAAATGAAACAATAGACTAAAAACCAGTAGAGAAATAGTATCGGGACAAAGATGATGCATTGCTTGATCTCTACAGCAAAAACAAGAAACATTAATTGGTAGCAGATAACATCTGATCACTGAGAAATTAGGACAAAACACCAGGCCAGCTTACTCACATCTACCTCACTTCTTACCTCTGTGTGTGTGTGTGTGTGTGTGTGTGTGTGTGTGTGTGCGTCTATGGCCATCGTCTGAAGTACTTTGCTGACAGTAACCAAATCTCTCTCGATGTGTCTAGCCGACAGACAGATCAGTGAGGGCAGCCTGTCAGGTGCAGTGACCCTGGCCTTTCAGGCTCTTTAGCTGTGCATCCACCATGGAAACTGGAGGTCAATGAAAGGGGGGAGGGGTTGGAGAAAGCTAGCAAGGCTGAATGCAGCATGTTGAAAGTGAGGCTGAGTTGTGGGGTGTAAGTGGTAGTTTTGAAATTTATATCAAGTCCACTCAGTTGTAAGTCAGAAGTTGGTATACCAAGTAACTGACATGAACTAGACCTTATCTTGTGAATCTTTCAGAATCTGTGTTGGAAAGAGAGATACTGACCAAGATATTGCCCACAGCTAGTGAGAAGGCCATATCTAGAAAGCTGTAAAAAACCAACACATCCAAAAGAGTTCAGCGACTGACATTGTACAAGAAATGTTTCCGATTTAAAAAAAAACGACTTAATGCATCGGTACTTTTTGTTTGGCCTAAGGGGTGTGAGACACTAGTATTGTGTTGTAATCGGTATTGACCAAATCTGACATATCGGATATATCCCACATTTTATTTTCCAAGCCCGTTGTATTAAAGATTTCAATATAACCCTTCTAGAAACTTTCAACAAGGATAACTATGACAAAAAAAGAAAGAAAAAAATATTGCACTCTCCTCAAGGCATTTTTGACTAATTCTGGCATGAATATCAAAGATTTGCAGAGAATATGACTTACATATGTAGTTTCGAACCATGAGGTCCTTGCCTGTTTGCCAACTGGGCACAAAAGCCTGGTTTTTCAACCATGGCCTTTCCTCTGTAGGGAGTTAGCTTAGCAACTATCACATCGCTAGATCTAATGGCCCCGGTCAGCTCCCCTAAATCTACAGTCCATTATGGTGTGAACTACAGGGGAACCAGGGGGAGCTTGGCTCCTCTTAATAAAACATGAGCTCCCCTGAAAACATTTGTAAAATTTTGGGGGAAGTCTCTAAAATATTGACAATATGCTATTTTTGCCATGCATTTTTTTCTAATCAATTTATTTATAGTTTTTCCCCTTATCCCACCCGATTAACCCAATGGCATACGGCTGGAACTCGTCGAATAACTCCCCCGGCTCACGTTTCCACACAAAGGAGATAGGCGTAACACCAGCTTCCTTCAAACTCGTGTCGGCTGCTCTCGCTATTTTACACGCTGAAGCCTCGCATGGGTTGCATCACCTTCAAGCCGCGAAGGAGAGGTAGGGAGAACGCTTTCAGTTGCTTGGCTGCAGGCGCCCGGGTGGGCCAGAGGGGTCGCTGGAGAACGACGAGTCCCCGAACACTACACCGATCTACATCCACTATCCCTCGGGTAAGGGTGGCCTAATGAATGCCTTACCCCGTGGATGCTCTGGCCGTGACCGGTTACGGCGAGTCTGGGATACGAACCTCCTAGCCACATGACGAGCGGATTGCAAGAACGGCGGTTTATTCCACTCAGCTACCAGAGCGGCCTTGCCATGTATTTTTAGGTTTCTGTAGCTTAATAATCATGGATCCTGCGTAAAATTAGGCTATTATTGATGTATGATTCATGCATGAGGATGATTCACCACTAATTTACTTTAATAACGATACCCGCATGCATGCTATTCTTGCCATCACCATCGAAGCATGGTGGCGCAATAACTCACTTTAAATCAAAGATCAGGAAAACAAAAAACGTTCTTCGTTCCACTCAGTCTGCGCGCTGAATTGCCATTATTAATTTCTGTTTTTTCAGTCGGCATACATATATATATATAAAAAATTAAACAAGGACGCTTACTCGCAAATTTTGGATTTACCAAAAAATCTAAGCCAATCAACTCTGAAGAGCAACCAGAGCTAGAGGCCTCTGTGGTCACTTCCGTTTTAAACCGGCAGGGTGGAAGATTTGTCTCAACCTTTCTGGCAGTCAGAGTGATTATTTATGTTCTTTCAGCGCTCTACAATGAGGAAAAGCAACACCGATGGTTATCCGTGTTTGTCCTCGCCGTTGGTCGCTTTATCTTTGACTTTAATCCTTTCTCTGAATGCCGAGTTTCTTTTTTTGTCTGGAGCATCAGAAACTTTTCTTGGTTGCTTATTAGGTTTCTCCGCCATAGCCTCCAAGACTGGCAGCTTTCTGACAGGAAGCCATGAAGTAAGCTGTAGCGGCCCTTAGCATCAATAAACACAGCGTTGAGTTCGACTGGTACGATTTTATTTCTTCCAGAGTACCGTGAAACTATAAAACACATAACACAGTATCACGATAACATCAAATAAGCACAAAGATTCACACATTTGTCACATTAGCTTAAAACCATACACACCGTTACAACAACTGGGCCGACACGTTACACAAAGCAATTCAATACAAAAGAAAACAAAGAAAACACGCCATTAATACAATGCCACATACCTCTCTCCGCCTACCAAGGGTGCAAACTGGACGTTACGTGCTGGATGTTTACAGGCCTCACTCAAGCAACGGCACCCGACTTCGGGCCAAACCGCACTTGGTAACAGTTGGAAACAAATAACAAATAAAAACACACTCATATAAAGGTTGTGCTTACACCAATGACTTAAAAACAGCACAAGAAACAATTACTTACTTTGAATTTCTCTGCCCTCTTCCTAACATGCTCGGTGCGTGACTAGCAAGCGACTTGTAGCAAACAGGCATGTGACGCCACCATTTAAATTTTCGTTTACCCCCTTCCGGGGTGCGCCAAACCCCGCACCATAAATAGGACATAACAAATTTGGAGAAGGCTGGCCATTTACACTCCCACCAAATCATGTTGCAATTAACAACTTAAACCAAACAAAACAAAAATTACACACATTATTTCAAAATTGGCCACAACTCTGCTGGTCATCAACGTAACCAGTTAAATCATTATATCATGTCTGATCTGAGTGGTTCTTTTCAAACACATTAGATAGATTAATCATTTTCAAGTAAAAGGACTAGCTTTTGAATGGGTCGTTCGATAATTAAGGGTTTTGAAGGACAGTTATTTCTTGCCGCCTTGCGCTCTCCAACTTGAACCTTGATCCGGTGAACCAATCTATCAGGCCCTTCTGTGGTTTCAACCACCCGTCCCAAGTGCCACTGACTTCTTGGAAGAGTATCCTCCTTGATAATGACAATGTCATTCACCTTCACGTTGCGCTGAGGCACATGCCACTTTTGTCTTAAGGCGAGGTTCAGAAGGTATTCCTTCTTCCATCTGCTCCAGAATTGTTCGGTTAAGTACTGTACTCGACGCCATCTTTTCCTGGTGTACAGATCTTCCTTTACGATGTTTCCAGGAGGTGGAAAAGCGATCTTGGACTTCATCAAGATGAGATGGTTTGGGGTTAAAGGCGCGAGTGACTTTGGATCATTGATTCCATCAACATTGAGAGGACGGCTGTTTACAATAGACATTGCTTCATAAAACAAGGTTCAGAGCGATGCGTCACAAAGTCTTCCTGGACACTGGGCAATAGTAACATTCAGGACATTGCGAATGGTGCATATTTGCCGCTCCCAAATGCCACCTGCATGACTCGCTGAAGGAGCAATAAACTTAAACTCGCACTGCTTGTCTGCCAGGAAGGCCTCAAGTGCTCTGATGTCACATTGGTTAAGAGCCTCTTTGAACTCATTGCTGGCGCCAACAAAGTTCGTGCCTTGATCACAACGAAGTTGAGATACTGCTCCTCTCAGGCTAATAAAGCACCTTAAGGCGTTGATAAAGGCATCAGTGGACAAGTCATCGAGCATCTCGATATGGACAGCTCGGGAAGACAGACATGTGATGATCAGCCCGTATCTCTTGATCTCCTTACAACCATTCTTCACAACAAAAGGACCAAAACAATCAATTCCACAGAATGTAAATGGAGCTGAGATTTCACAGCGTTCTTCGGGGAGACTGGACATTTTTTGTTCTTCCACTGGTCTTCTCTGCTTACGGCACTGCACACACTTGTAGATCAACTTGGCAACTGTTTTGCTCCCACCCATTACCCACAACCCGTTCACTCTGAGCTCCATCAGGGTTTGATTTCGACCTTGGTGGCCGACTTGACTGTGGAAGTGGGACAAGATCAACTTGGTGATGTGGCTGTCTTTAGGGAGAATAATGGGGTGCTTTTGCTCTTCACTGATGGTTGATCCTTTAAGCCTTCCACCAACATGAAGGAGCCCTCCCTCCAGGATGGGATCGAGAGTAAAAAGAGGACTTGACTTTGGAAGACTGGCTCCCTGGGGCTTTCCTTGAAGAACCTTTAGCTCATTTGGAAAGGCCTGCTGCTGCAGTAGCTTAAAAACGTCCTCAGCAGCTCTGTTACGTTCCGCTACATTCACAAGGTCGACATACTTGAGCTTTAACCCGAGTCTCTTTATTCTTGCGATCACCTTAATGAGTGTAGTCCAGGTAGAGAACCTCTCCAGTCGACTCAGAATGTCTGCATGTTCACTGACGTTTATTGCAGACACATGAACTGACTTTAACTCAGGGTCACCAACAAGCAGCTCAATAGGGGGTTTGGGCGTTGGGAGCATTTCCAGTTCCCATAGAAACTTAGGACCAGATAACCAGCCAGCTGAAGGGATGTCTGCAGCACGAAGACCCCTAGAGGCAAGATCAGCGGGGTTTTGTGTTGTGTCGACATAGTGCCAGTTATTTGGATCAGTTTTTTCTGTGATAAGTTGAACTCGATTTGCCACAAACACATGGAACCTTCGTGCCTCATTATTTATGTAAGCCAACACAACTTGTGAGTCAGTCCAGAACCATTCTTTGTATATTTTCACCTGAAGTTCTTCCTTTAACATGGCGCTCATCCTGGCTGATGTTACTGCAGCTGAGAGTTCCAATCTCGGGATGCTTGTGATCTTTGAGGGTGCGACCCTTGCTTTGGCCATGACTAGATAACAATGAATCTCATTCCTGTCATTTTTGTATCGCAGGTAGAAGCACGAACCATATCCTGTACAACTGGCATCTGAAAAATGGTGCAATTCAGTGCTTACAATGTTACCAAAGTTTGGAGGGTGATAACATCTGGGTATGATAATGTCCTTTAGTGATTTAAAGCCATTTTTCCATTCCTCCCACCGTGAACTCAGGTGCTCAGGGATTGGATCATCCCATCCGATGCCTTTGTGACACAGCTCCTGTAGAATGCATTTTCCACTCAGGGTGAAAGGAGCCACGAACCCAAGTGGATCATACAAAGAGGCCACAACAGACAAGAGACCACGACGAGTTGGAGGATGCTCTTTTGCATTGATGTTGAAGCTAAAGGAGTCGCTCACCATTGACCACTGAATGCCAAGTACGTGTCCTTCTGATGCTGCCTCAGAATTCAGTTTTAAAGGGTCCGTTGATTCCGCTCTTTCTGAAAGGGCTACACAGGAGAGAACATCTTTGTTGTTTGAATTGAATTTGTGTAATCTTAGGCCTGCACGATCACACAGCTCCTGTGCCTCAACAATCAGTTCTTTGGCCTCTTGGACAGTTGGCACACTGATTAACCCATCATCGACATAGAAGTTCCTTTCAACAAAAGCTGACGCTGCGGGATGGATAGCTTTGTATTGCTGTGCCAGATACTTCAGACCAAAGGTGGCGCATCCGGGTGAGGATGCGGCACCGAAGAGATGAACTGTCATTTGATATACTTGTGGTTCATTTTCTAATTCACCACCCTCCCACCAAAGGAACCTCAAGTAGTTGCGAGCTTGTGGAGAAACACAGAATTGATGAAACATTTTTTCAATGTCACAGATCACGGCCACCTCCTCTCTTCTGAAGCGACACAACACTACCACCATTGAATTAATTAAATCAGGACCAGTAAGTAAGGTATTATTCAGTGAGATAGCATTAAACCTTGCCGAACAATCAAAAACAACTCTTAGCTTGTTTGGCTTCCTTGGGTGATACACCCCATGATGAGGGATATACCAGACACGTTCTCCCTCTGAAGCTGCAGGGGCTCGCTCTGCATCACCTTTGCTGATCATCTCTTCCATGAAGGCGGTATATTGGTCATGATATTATTTGCAGATAACTTCCTTTTCAGGTGTTGCAGCCGAACAGTAGCTAGCCTTTTGTTGTTTGGCAGTGATGGTGGGGTGTCATTTTTAAAGGGGAGGGGCATCTGATAGTGTCCATCTTCTTCTTGTTTGATATTATCACTCAGAAACTGTATGAAGCGTACATCATCCTGAGACACATACTTGTCTTCGTAGTTCCTTTCATTGAAATCTGACTCCAAAACCTTCAACACATCTGTAGCAGCAGGCACAGGTAACTCTTTAACTGCAACACGATGCATAAAACTACGGCTGCTCTGCCTATCCAACTGAGGGTTGACCGACCCTATAATGATCCAGCCGAGTGCAGTTCGTTGAGCAAAAGGTTCATTCTCGCTACCCATGATGACCTCTAGGGGAGCTAGAGCTGAAGGGCAGTCATAGCCGATGAGGAGTCCCACTTCACAGTCTTGAAGTGGAGGCAACTTGTTGGTTAGATGGTTGAGGTGAGGCCACTTAAGAGCTGTATTCTTTGTTGGGATATGGGACTTATCAACTGGTATGAAGTCACGTGTATAAGCCTGCTGTATTTGAATATGTGCCTCGGAGTTAAGCCCCGCACCTGAAGACCGCTGTCAGTTTTACTTGCTATGACTGTATTCACGGCTGTCATTGTGCTTAATTTAAGCTGTACCAGCCGAGTTTTCACATTTAACTCCATCGCCAAATCTTCTAGCATAAATGTGGAGTCACTCTAAGTGTCAAGAAGAGCATAGGTGAGCATTTCCCTCCGGGGCTCTGTTGTTGAAGACACGAGGACTGGAACGATACTGGATGTGGCAGAAGGGTGTTGAGTTAAAGCATGGGACATGACTTTGTGAACTTTGTCGTTTACACGGTGTCCTGTGGCATCATTACTTGGCATTTCTGCAGGTCTTACATTCTCTCGGTGCAAGCAGGTGGGATGACGTCCACCGCAGGTGCTGCAAGTATGTCGCCTTTTACAGTCTTTGGCAGAGTGGCCCTTTCCCAAGCATCCAAAGCATAAATGATGTTCATGAATAAAGCCTCTTTTCTCGTCCATAGTTTTGGCTACAAAGGCTGAGCATTTAGCAACGCCATGTGCTTCATCTCCACAGGCTAAACAAGGTGGCTTTGGCTTTGAGCTTCTTAATGTTGTTGAGTTGGAGTCCTTTAACTGAGTGCTTGTGTTGAATGTCTTCGCTCTCTTTGATAACCTTTCGTCTGTTGTTTTCAAATTCATCATTAAGGGTGAGGCGATGGGATTACAAGCAATTCGGGCTTCCTTTTGCATGAACTCTGAGAAACGTTGGAAGCTTGGATAATCACCAGTTCGATCCAACTCTGACAGCAATTCGATTCCATCTGCACACCAACCACTCAGGCAATTTCTGTAGAAGCTTGTGATTTTCTTCACAGTCATTGAGGATGGACAGGCCTTTAACATGGGGCATAGTTTCAGCATACCCTGCAGAAAATCAGCAAACTCTCACAGTGACCTGGGATCATTAGCAGCTATCTTTGGCCCTTTCATTAGTCTCTCTCGGAAAGCCTTTTGGACTATAAATGGACTTCCATATCTGTCCTCCAAAACAGCCCAGGCACCCTTATAAGCTTCCTCTGAATTCCGGTAAAAGAACCCTTCCACGGCCCTGCGTGCCTCCCCTGCTACATAACTCTTTAAGTACAGCATTTTCTCACTTACTGGGAGGGGCTTCTGGTCAATCAAGGCCATAAAGAAAACATTCCAATCGATGAACTTTAAAGGGTTGCCTGTGAAGGTTGTTAGTTCTGGGACGGGTAAGCGGCCTAGGGCAAATGAACTGGCAATTGCTTGAGTCAACGTGGTTTCCTGAGTAAAACTATCTGCTTGAGTTGAATTCTGAGGTGCTATGTGCCGTGGCACAAAAGGTGTAGCTTGTGGATCAAGGAAAGGTTTGTACTCTGTGTTTGGGCTGTCCAGAGGAGTTTTTTCAGTGTCTATATCGAAGTTGTTGTACGCTCTCACACGAGCCTCTGCAACCTTTACTTCGCTGTCTGCCTTCAGCTGTAGTGGACTTGATTTTTCCTCCTCCAGCTTTAATTTTACTTCAGCCTCCCTTTCTTTAATTTCTGCCAGCATTTGAGTTTCCTTTACTTTCCATTCAGTCTCCAGTTTTTCAAGCTTTGCTTGTTGAATTTGTACCATCTGAACAGTCTTTGCTTGCTCTAGCTTGGCTGCAAGCTCTGCATCGGCCCGTTTACTGGAAGCCATGGAGATGCTGCTAACATGATCATCAGATCCTCTAAGAGACTGTGAAACAGCTGTTTCTGTGTTGGTCCTCCCAAAGACAGATCCATATTCCTCTTTACTTAGCTGCATCCTTACTCTCTCCTTTTCAAGGCAGTCATTGAAAGCTTTATCAGTATTCTCCATTCGTTTATTAACAATGTCACAAATCTCAGATGATATGGTGCTACATGCATCCATTTTCTTCACAACATCTGGAGCACTTGTATGGTTTAGTCGAATAGGTTCATAATGCTGGCACAACTTGTCATGTTTAGCTTTAATGTTCCTTTGAATTTCATCAAGCTCCTCCGGTGAACAGAAAGTCTTTAGTTTAGCTCTTATTTCTTTAGCCGCTAGTTTCCAAGTCTCATATGCCTTGTTGAATGCTTTCTCCCTTTTCTTTAGTTCCTGGGCTTGCAGCTCTTTGCCTTTTTCTGTTAAGGTTTGATCACGAGAGCTAGATCTCACTTGTTGAACGCTGGTGGGATTCTTTTCTTCTTCGGAAGGTGTTAACATTTTATTTATATATATATATATATATATGTGTGTGACTGTTTATAGAAAAACTGAGTATTTTGTCTGAACTCAAAATACGTGTGCCCTTTAACTTTTACAACTACTTTAAACCACCGCTCATATCAGACATTTACACATTTTTCCCCCAAAGTTAATAAACTGTATCACAGTCAAAATAAACCTTCATAAATTACCCTTCAGGAAAATCCCAACATTATATACCGTCGATTTTAACATTAAAAACGATTATGATGTTGAGTTTACAGCTCTTTTAACCTTTAACAAGCATTTCAAACATTTATGCAGGCAATCATCAAACCATTTGCTTAGGTATAGCAACCTTTAATCTTTAAATGCCCATTGTCTTGTGTGTGATGAAAAAGCGAGCAGATAACTTCTTACATTTGCTTCAAACAGCTCAGTGTCTCTGTGAGTGACTTTACCCCACAGCTACAAAGTCTCTCACTGCCGTTGTATCATGCTGAAGCCGCTGCTGACGGCACTCGCCGGAAGATGACTCCCATGCAGCGTAGAGTTTCACTGTAGCGGCCCTTGGCATCAATAAACACAGCGTTGGGTTCGACTGATACGATTTTATTTCTTCCAGAGTACCGTGAAACTATAAAACACATAACACAGTATCACGATAACATCAAATAAGCACGAAGATTCACACATTTGTCACATTAGCTTAAAACCATACACACCGTTACAACGACTGGGCCGACACGTTACACAAAGCAATTCAATACAAAAGAAAACAAAGAAAACACGCCATTAATACAATGCCACATACCTCTCTCCGCCTACCAAGGGTGCAAACTGGACGTTACGTGCTGGATGTTTACAGGCCTCACTCAAGCAACGGCGACAGGTACCCGACTTCGGGCCAAACCGCACTTGGTAACAGTTGGAAACAAATAACAAATAAAGACACGCTCATATAAAGGTTGTGCTTACACCAATGACTTAAAAACAGCACAAGAAACAATTACTTACTTTGAAATTCTCTGCCCTCTTCCTAACATGCTCGGTGCATGACTAGCAAGCGACTTGTAGCAAACTGGCGTGTGACGCCACTATTTAAATTTTCGTTTACCCTCTTCCGGGGTGCGCCAAACCCCGCACCATGAATAGGATATAACAAATTTGGAGAAGGCTAGCCATTTACACAAGCCAATCAGAGACGGGCGAACACTTTTGTCACATGGAAGAAAGCAATATTTGCTTCTTTTTAAAAAAAAAATGTTCCCCCTTTTTTCTCCCCAATTGTATCTGGCCAATTACCCTGCTGTTTTGAACCGTCCCGGTCGCTGCTCCAGCCCCTCTGCCGATCCGGGGAGGGCTGCAGACTACCACATGCCTCCTCCGATACATGTGGAGTCGCCAACCGCTTCTATTCGCTTGACAGTGAGGAGTTTCACCAGGGGGACTTAGCGCGTGGAAGGATCACGCTATTTCCCCTAGTTCCCCAACCCCTGAACAGACGCCCCGACCGACCAGAGGAGGCGCTAGCGCAGCGACCAGGACAAATACCCACATCCTACTTCCCACCCGCAGACACGGCTGTAGGGACGCCCAACCAAGCCGGAGGTAACACTGGGATTCGATCCAGCGATCCCGTGTTGGTAGGCAACGGAATAGATCGCTACGCTACCGGACGCCCGAAAGCAATCATTGCTGGTTGACGTAAAATGTATCGCTACACATCACTTCCAGAGTGCCAGCGCGGGAATGCAGCGTGGGCATGTCGCACCAGCCACCAGGTTTATTCCGGTGTACTGTGAAATACAGAAATTTATCTGGCGGTGATAGGCTTAATCATCATTGTGTGAACTTGTTTGGCAAGGGCTTGGATGTCACAGACATTCATTTATATGTAAAAATTATGTATTCTAGGGCTATTCCTAATAGATATTCTTATTAATATTATTCTTCTGATTGGTTTTTATTAGAAGTTGGCATCCGAAATGTCTCCAACTACTGAAATGTAAGAAATTCTCAGTACTGATAATTTACATTGTACACCAAAACTGGTCCCATTCATGACATTGTCCATTGTATAACCCAGACCCAGTCTGAGTTGATGCAAATCCTTCCAGCAGTGTAACATCTAGATCTTCTCCAGATATGTTAAAAACATTCAAAAACCTCCTGGCAGTGTCCAGCACCATCTTGATTCTTTCCGACTTCCCTTTTATTTCAGTATTGGCAGTGTTCTAATCAGAAATATTTCTCACAGTGGGGGAAGCTGATGGACAAGCACCGAAGGTGCGGAGCCGCGAGTGCCAAAGTCGCGAAGCTCACCAGAGGGGGGTCCGGGGAAAATTCTGAAAACATATTCTTTAAGTGGACATTTTGAAAACATACTATTTAAATGGTGCATTTGAGATGAATAAAGGTGCCACGAAAATTTACTTTTTAGTGCATATTTTAAGGATGTTTTACTTTTATAGCTGTACATTTAGCAATTATATTGTAACGTGCATGGATAAGTAGACACGTTGGTCCTTGACTAACGGGCCCCCCGAATTCGCTACAATATTATACTGTTTTTTTTCTTTTTTGTTGATTCCTGTAATCATCTGACCAAACATCATGAAGATGACAACTGCAGAAATAAATGTCCATACTTTATTTCTTTACACAACTTTAAAAACACATTTCTGAGGATCCGGTGTATGGCAGTTAATATCTGAATGATCTGTTCATTCAGACATTAACTGCCATACACACGATGAATATGTATTTTATAGAATATTCTATTAATTATTTTATTTTAATTAATTCAAGATATTTATTTGATATTCGCCTTTCAGATGGTTTAAAAATATTTTGGCTCACTGCATGAACGCTAATAAAACTTTACTTTTTCAGGAATGTGTGTATAGGCATACAAATTACATTTCAGTCATTTGACTATGATAAGCTGAATTGTTTTGATGTATCAGGGACAAGAACAGACATAGACAAATAACTGAATTTTGGTGATAAATTGTGAAAATATTCAGCTCCCTTCCGTTTTTCCTTAGTTTTAATGGTATTGAATGAATTAAATAAGTGTTTTTCCAGTTCAAAAAGGAAAGATTTGGTACTAAAATATTACAAGGAGCCATTGGTTGATTCTGCATTACGTCATATATTAGGTTTAAAGCATGGTTTGCCACAAAAGTAAATACGGTTATTTAACGTGCAAAAACAATTAGATTAAAAAAATATTCAATGGTACATTGTAAGAATGATAAAGATTACTTTGCAACCCTATTTTTCAAAAAATGTTCCGTAGTCGTAAAGATCCTTCTCATAAGAACATTGACAACATCGACAATGCCACGTGAGTGACAACAGCACGAGAGCGCGTCATTTAATGTTAATTTCTACATTTTGTAATCATCTGTCACTTGGAAAACAACCAAAAGGATTTTTGGTAGGATTTCATTTCCTACCTTCTCTTGAAGAATCCCTGGATCGCTAGTTGCGGCCAGAGCCCTAGAAAGAGAGAGTTGCGTCAATGAGGGGTCAGAACGCGAGAGGGTCACGTGGTTCATGTAGCCGCGATTTCTGGTAACTACTAACCAGTATTTTCAGATTTTTACATTTATATATAGATATAGACATATTCCAACGTGACATATGCGCACTGTTTGGAACTATCCGGGGCTCCCATGATCCACCATTGATGTTAA
>NC_079219.1:27422654-27450154 GCF_029633865.1 Lampris incognitus | reverse complement strand
AAGTATATAGTTTATTGATTATTGTAACTGTTCTCTTCTCTCTTGCATGTATTTCTGTCCCTGAATAATTTCTCTTCCTGTCTTTACCCATGTACGTTGATGGTGTGAGTTGAGCCTCCCCTTTGTGCATGTGTAATCTATCCTCCTGCCAGGTCTCCACGGTGATGTTGGCCACCACCTGGACACTACTTGGCATCCTCCTCATCACACTCTTGAAATATCTTCTTAATCCATGTAATTTGGTTATCCTGTTTCAATGTTATATCCTTCTTTCTCTCTGATGTGTGACTAATGTATTTTCCTGTTTCTTTTTCTGAGTATGTGAATTGTGTGATGTGAGTCTCCTCTGTGTGCAAGTGTAGACTGTTGTCCTGCCAGGTCTACACATGGTGATGGTGGTTCCGTGGCTCGGGTCCTAGGTTGTTCCAGTGGCATCTGGACACTGCTTGGCATCCTCATCACATTCTTCATATATATTATGATTCCAATATATTTCTGCTATCGTCTTTCAATGTTGTATTCTGTAAATTTTGTTTTATTCTGTACACACAACATCCATTGCACATCTGTCAATCTTGGAAGAGAGATTCTAATTTTTATTTTTGTAATTTTTTTTATATATATACTTTATTAGACTGCTGGGATAGGCTCCAGCATCCCCGCGACCATTACAGCAGGATAAGCGGTTCGGATAATGGCTAGATGGATGGATATACTTTATTAAGCACTCCCAGCAGTCATTGGGCAGCAGGCGGGAAGATACCCTGGACAAGCCACCAGACCAAGCCAACACAGACATCAGAAACAATATCACCCATTAAATAAACCAATGAACAAACCCATACAACAGAGGAATTTGTTCATATGGCCTCACCCTTTAAATCACATAATCAAGGTACACTCTTCCCGACAATTCCCCGTAAAAGGTCAAACATACAGAATCACTCTCCCGTCTCTCCCCTTCTCAGAATCTAGTTACTCTTCTTGCCTTACACACACCTGCAAATGACTAAGCCGCTACTGAAGTGGCATGCCACTTATCACTCTTTTCTTCTTTGCTTTTAATCCGAGTGAGAAGCAAGTCACCCAGCGATAACTTCTAAATATCTTGATCTTAAGGGCTCTATCTCCCTGACGCTTTGAGATACAATCATTGATAACCATCCCTATTCTAGTTATCCTGATTGATTGTACATTTCTAAACTTTCCGACCTCATGTAGGCTCTTTAAAATCTCATCCTGTCTTGTCATGGCTATTATCCCAACAAGACACGTCTCCTCTGTTCTCATCACTGACTAGAATCTGCTGAGCAATTTGTATTCTTCCTTTTCTTATTTTCAAACCCTCTCATGTCCTGATTTACATTTCCAATTTCGCTCTCTGACTCCAACGCCATTTCCGTTTTCACATGGCTCGTGATCAATGAAAATCAGTTAGATTTCATTCTAACAGACCTTTTTCACAGCAGCCATTGTCACAGCTAAACAAGTGAAATGCGCACATACGTCTTGAAAATGGTGTGACTAATAAATCTGCCACCACATCATTCACGAGTTCTCCTTGAGACATTATTCCCATTCACGGCTAGCTAGCTTAGCTAACTAAATCAAAAACACAAACGCCAGCTAACATTAGCCACCGACTACCGCGATGCGCTGCAGAACGCAACCACAATGGTTTCAACCACAGACCTAGGCGCTGCTGCTGATTGGCTGAACAATCAGTTACGTAGGCTGTATGCAGCGAAGGCCTTATGACGCTGGGCAAGTATAAAAGAATATGCCCATCCGCTACACGTCAAAGTCTGATTGGTTGAGTAATATATCAACCCAGTATTAACGCCAAACTTGTTTAGATCGCGGAGACCTTCACTCTCTCTCTACCAGCACCGGCAGCACGAGTCTTCTCACATGGTTACAACAGAGGGAAAAAGCTAATTGGATGATTTTTTTTTTGGCCGAGAGACTGCAAGCAGAGCCTACTGAATTCGTATGTGTAGTCGAAATCGAAATGTAATGCGATATTAACAAATTGATTAGAAGATTGTATTATATTTATGAAAGTGTTTTCCTTTTTCTGTGGAGTCTTAGGCCTTCACCGAAGGCCTAGAAGGCCCTGACGGTTCGCCGCAGCAGAAACTTACTCTATGTATCACTATATATATATATATATATATATATATATATACTTTTTTCCGATTTTTTCCCCTTTTTCTCCCCAATTGTACCCGTCCAATTGCCCCACTCTTCCGAGCCGTCCCAGTGGATGCTCCACCCCCTCTGCTGATCCGGGGAGGGCTGCGGACTACCATATACCTCGTCCGATACACGTGGAGTCGCCAGCTGCTTCTTTTCACCTGAGAGTGAGGAGTTTCGCCTGGGGGGCATAGCGCGTGGGAGGATCATGCTATTCCCCCCAACAGGCGCCCCGACCGCCTAGAGGAGGCACTAGCGCAGCGACCAGGACACATCTGGCTTCCCACCCGCAGACACGGGCAATTATGTCTGCAGTGACACCCGACCAAGATGGAGGTAACACGGGGATTCGTACTGGCGATCCCCGTGTTGGTAGGCAACGGAATAGACCACTACGCTACCCAGATGCCCTAAGTATCACAATATTAATGTCATCTTGTTACTTTCAGTTACTTTTGGATAACCTCAATGCCAAATATGAAAAAAAAGAAAAAAGAAAAGATGAATAACATGACTTTTACTTAAGTGCCTTTTGTAAGACAACAAAACAATGTAACCTCAGAAAGGACAATGGGGACACTAAGCTTTTAAGCATCAAAACATGTAGCAAAAAGGCAAACAGACAATGCTGTTTTACTTTAATACATAGCTTAAATGCACTCACATTCACCCTGTCTTTTATGCCTGCTACACAAATTAAGAGTATGCACAGTGTTTTTTTTTTCTTTTTATCAACAAACCAGGTGTCCATCCACTGATCTGGTCACCCTACATGCAAACCAGTGTAAAAGAAGGATCCACAGAGACAAATTAGGGCAGCCTGTCAGTGGGGTTGCCACCTTTAGCTCAGAAAAATAAGGGACAGTTAACCCTATCCCATCTCGGTTACAACGACCACCTACCCAGGGCCCATGATCCCATCAATGGAAAAGGTCGCTTTTTCCACGCTGATTCTGTGGATGCACACAGAGTGTGGTATTAGTTCAGGTGTGCCATGCTTGAAAGGTTTATGTAAAGGGAAATATACATTAGGCTAAACAACTGCTTACAGGAAGCAGACCTAGTCAGAGTAACATATCTCCAGAAAACAGACATGTAGCCTATATAATGTTTCAGTTAAGTGCTTTATTGACAAACGAAAGCAATTCACTAAATAAATTCAATGAACATACAATGTTTAATTGTAAAAAAATGTACACCATACTCTTTATTTCTTAAGAAAAATATATTATTTGATTTAATAATAAATGTAGAATTCTAGGACTTGAGCCATGTGCCCTGGTACCACAGGGAAACTGTTCTGGTAAAGCACCACAATTTTCAGGCGACAGTGCCTCCATATTTCTCCCTTCTCTGGTTGAGAGAATACACAATAAATCACACTCCTTTCATTTGTTCTGAGGAATTTTGGAAATGTATACCAAAGACTAACGAGCACGCATCCTTTTAAGCATCCCTCTCAGGTTGTCCATGAGTGAGTGAGTGATGAGCACAATTTGTGATGCAGAGCCCATGGTGGAAGTTGCGCGGCACCATGGGAAATGCAATTATTTTATATTATTTTTAAAATATAATCCTGAAAGATAATCCCTGTTTTTAAAAAATTGTATTGGTAATCTGATTACGATCTTTTTTTTTCTGTAACGGAACTGGAATAGTTATAAAAAATTGTATTCTAATTATGTAACACCCATTGACGATGTTTGTGGATGACATTGTGATCTGTAGCCTGAGTAGGGTGCAGGTTGAGGAGAGCCTGGAGAGGTCGAGGTATGCACTGGAGAGAAGAGGAATGAAAGTCAGTAGGAGCAAGACGGAATACCTACTATGCGTGAATGAGAGGGAGGACAGTGAAGTGGTGAGGATGCAAGGAGTAGAGGTGCCGAAGGCATATCAGTTTAAATACTTGGGGTCAGCTGTCCAAAGTAACGGGGAGTGCAGGCAGGGTGGAGTGGGTGGAGAAGAGTGTCAGGAGTGATTTGTGACAGATGGGTTCCAGCAAGAGTTAAAGGGAAGGTTTATAAGATGGTTGTGAGACCATGCTATGTCATATGGTTTGGAGACAATGGCACTGATGAAAAGACAGGAGGTGGAGTTGGAGGTGGCAGAGTTGAAGATGCTAAGATTTTCACTGGGAGTAACGAAGAAGGACAGGATTAGGAACGATTATATTAGAGGGACCGCTCAGGTTGGACAGTTTGGAGACAAAGCAAGAGAGGCAAGATTGAGATGGCTTGGACATGTGTGGAGGAGAGATGCTGGGTATATTGGGAGAAGGATGCTGAATATGGAGCTGCCAGGGAAGAGGAAAAGAGGAAGGCCAAAGAGGAGGTTTATGGATGTGGTGAGGGAAGACATGCAAGTGGCTTGTGTGACAGAGGAAGATGCAGAAGACAGGAAGAAATGGAAACGGATGATCTGCTGTGGCGACCCCTAACGGGAGCAGCCAAAAGTAGTAGTAGTAGTAGTAGTAGTAGTAATTATGTAACACCCATTACTGTATTCTGTTATTTCCCAAGCCTGATAGTAGGTAAACACAGGTATTACAAATCACATTAATTAAGGCTCTGTACATAAATAGAACAGAACCTTCATTAATGTCATTAGAAACACCTGTTTTTACCTACTATTACATGTCAAAATGGCTGCTGTGAAAAATGTCCATTAACTGTATTATTCACTGTTAGCACTGGATTGTATGTGATGGCTGTTGATGAGGACTTAATCCCTTAGGCAGTTGATGTCTTAATTGTACTGAGAAATTACTTTGCTCATCTTTATGTGATGGGCAACTTTAACCGTTATTGGTGAGCACTCTATCCCTTGTATGCAGCCTTGTGTGCTCTGTTTTTTATTTAATGCTCATACATGTGTTTTGCTATTTGACCGATCCGTGTCTTATTTGTGCCAATAAACTATAGAATACAGTACATCCCTATGCAGAGTATACCGTGCCCTGCTTTAGCTGGCTGTATTTTATCATACTGTGAAATATGGTTTTGATACCAAAAATCTGACATATCATTTCTGCTGACATAAAGAAAGTAGGCCCACATGCTTGCGGCTATGAATGTTTCTTTGCAACAAGAGTCAAGTCAAGTCAGTTTTATTTATATAGCTCAATATTACAAATTTGCCTCCGTGGGCTTCATGGCAATATAGCATCCTGCCCTAAGACCCTCACATCGGCTAAGGAACAACTCCCTAAAAAACCCTTTGACAGAGAAAAAAATAGGAAGAAACCTCAGGGAGAGCAACAGAGGAGGGCTCTGCAATGGATGTTGTGTGTACAGAATAAAACACAATTTACAGAATATAACTTTGAAAAGGGATAACAGACATACAATGGAATTATAAAATATATGAAGAATGTGATGAGGAGGATAGCCAAGCAGTGCCCAGATGCCACTGGAACAGCCGAGGCCCTGAGCCACGCAATCACCATCACCATGTAGGCTCTGCAGGAGGACAGGCTACACATACATACAGAGGAGACTTGCATCGCATCATTCACATATACCAGGGAAGAAACAAGAAAATACATTAGTCACACATTGGCGAGAGAGAAGGATATAACATTGAAACAGGATAACACAATTATATGGATTCATAAGCTTGATAAAGAATGTGATGAGGAGGATGCAAAGCCACATCCAGGTGGCAACCAAAATCACTATGGAGACCTGGGAGAAGAACATACTATATATGCACAAGGGGGAAACTCACATCACACCATTCACATACATGGGAGAAGAGAAAGGAGAAGACATCATTCAGAGAGAGAAAAGACATGTGAGAGAAGAGATCACTTGCAATAGTAAATAATCCATACTCTATAAACTTGTCAGACAACAGTGCTTGGTAAATTTGGAGACAGAAACCAACCCACCATGCAGTATAGGTCATGAAGTACTCAATTTAAAGGTAACTAATTGTAGGTTAAGGCAAAAAGGAGTTTTAAGTTTGGATTTAAAGTAATCAACAGACTGTTTCTCTGATGGCAGCAGGCAGGTTATTCCACAAGAACAGGGCCAGATAAGAAAAGAACCTGCCAGCAGCAGAATTCTTTTCAACTTTGGGTACACAGCAGCCCTGTATTTTGAGAATGGAGAGCTTGAGATGGAATATATAGTTTAAGGAGATCAGACAGGTATGATGGGACAAACCCATGTAGGGTTTTATAAGTCAGCAGAAGCATGCTGAAGTCTGATCTAACATCGATAGGAAGCCAATGAACAGAGGCAAGAATGAATTTAATATTATCAAATTTTCTATTTTTAGTTAGGATTCTAACTGCAGCATTTTGAACCATCTGAAGACTTTTAGTACTCACATGTGGCAGACCTGAAAATGGAACATTACAGTAATGAGGGCTGGAAGAAAGAATTGCATGTATTAGAGTCTATGTCAGACATGGACAGAGAAGACCAAATTTCAGCTATGTTACGTAAGTGAAAAAAGGCAGTCTTGATTTCTTTAATGTGCTTATCAAAGGAAAGGCTGGGATCAAACGTAACGCCAAGATTTTTGGCTGCTACACTTTGTTAAATCACAGAGTTGTTGATTGTTATTGTTACTTGATCAAATCAGTGTCTGTGTCTAGCAGGGCCAACGCCCAGCCTCTCAGTTTTATCTCAATTTAAAAGCAGTAAATTTAGTGACATCCGATTTTTCACAGCAGCCAAGCAAGCCTCTAAATTAGTCATTTGAGTACAATCATCAGCCCTTATAGGCACATACAGCTGTGTATCATCCGCATAGCAATAGAAATTTATTCCATGACTGTATAATTTGGCCAAGAGGTGAAATATAAAGAGAGAAAAGTAGAGGCCTGAGAACCAAGTGCTGAGATATGCCATATTTAACATCAGAACATTTTGATGTAATATTATTATAGCAGGCACACTGTGTTCTCCCAGATAAGTACGACTTGAGCAAAGAGAGAGCTAAGCCAGAGACACCAAATTGACAATTTATTCTAATAGTACACAGTTATCAATGGTGTCAAAGGCTGCCCTGAGGTCCAGCAGTAGAAACACAGAAGTGGAATCAGAGTTCATAGCAAGTAGAAGATCCTTCTCCACTCTGGTCAGAGCAGTTTGAATGGAGTGACAGGCCCTGAAAGCCCATTGAAAAGGCTAATGTAGATAGTTTTCTTCTATATGGATCAAAAGTTGTTGAGACACAACACTCTCTAGTACTTAAGAATGGAAGATTAGCGACTGGTCGATAGTTATTAAGAGACCCTGGATTTGAGGTGTGGTTTTTTAAGAGGAGGTTTGACCACAGCTGTCTTAAACCTGCTGGGAACAGTGCCAGTAGTAAGTGATAAATTAACAATGTCTAGTATTGTGGGTCCCAGGAAAGGCCAGAGTTCTTTAAAAAGTTTTGTTGGTAAAGGGTCAAGTAGACAGGTAATTGGTTTAAAAGCTGACAGGAGCTTAGTCAAAGTATCAAGAGCGATAGTCTCAAAAGTTGTAATAACAGTGAATATGAGTGACTCATTGTATAGATGTGATTTTGGTAAGACAGGATCTGTAGGAGTAGCTGGAGTTGAAGAACGTATTCGTTTATGATCTCATCAACGTTATTTCAGAAAAAGTCTAGAAATTTATGGGCTGTGACTGGTGAGCAGCTAATAGATGGCTACTTTTTAGTAAATTTAGGTACAGTGTCAAAGAGAAAACTTGGATTATGTTTATTAATATTAATTAAGCGAGAGAGATACGTTGCTTTTGCAGCAGATAAAGCCTCCTTTTATTTCAATAAACACTCATGTCAAGAAAGGTTAAAAAAAAACAAAAAACCTTCCAATTTTGATTTTCGCCATTTACTTTCCAGTCTCCTGCAGGAACGCTTAAGAGCATGTGTCTCATCATCCAACCAGGGTGTAGAACTCTTTAGTCACCTAGCTTTGGTAGTGAGAGGTGCAGCTGAATCAAGGAGACTAGAGAGGGCCACATTTAAGCCACTAGTGAGATTTTCAACAGAGTCAGTCTCTATACAGTGAACGGAGTCAAGACTTCAGGCAGCTACAGTGGATGGAACAATGTGGTGAGTGGCAATTACATATGTGTGGACATTAACACGACAGGCCAATATACTACTACTACGACTTTCTGCTGCTCTCGTTAGGGGTTGCCACAGCGGATCATCCATTTCCATTTCTTCCTGTCCTCTGTATCTTCCTCTGTCATGCAAGCCACCTGCATGTCCTCCCTCAACACATCCAGAAACCTGCTCTTTGGCACTTCCTCTTTCCCTCTTCCCTAGCTGCTCCATATTCAGCATCCTTCTCCCAATATACCCAGTATCTCTCCTCCACACATGTCCAAGCCATCTCAATCTTGCCTCTCTTGCTTTGTCTCCAAACCATCCAACATGACCTTTTCCTCTAATATACTCATTCCTAATCCTGTCCTTCTTCGTCACTCCCAGTGAAAATCTTAGCATCTTCAACTCTGCCACCTCCAGCTCTGCCTCCTGTCTTTCCACCAGTGTCACTGTCTCCAGAGCATATAATATAGCTGGTCTCACAACTACTACTACTACTACTACTTTCGGCTGCTCCCGTTAGGGGTCGCCACAGCTGATCATCCGTTTCTATTTCTTCCTGTCTTCTACGTCTTCCTCTGTCACACCAGCCACCTGCATGTCTTCCCTCACCACATCCATAAACCTCCTCTTTGGCCTTCCTCTTCTCCTCTTCCCTGGCAGCTCCATATTCAGCATCCTTCTCCCAATATACTCAGCATCTCTCCTCCACACATGTCCAAGCCATCTCAATCTTGCCTGTCTTGCTTTGTCTCCAAACTGTCCAACCTGAGCGGTCCCTCTAATATAATCGTTCCTAATCCTGTCCTTCTTTGTTACTCCCAGTGAAAATCTTAGCATCTTCAACTCTGCCACCTCCAGCTCCGCCTCCTGTCTTTTCGTCAGTGCCACTGTCTCCAAACCATATAACATAGCTGGTCTCACAACCCTCTTGTAAACTTTCCCTTTAACTCTTGCTGGTACCCTTCTGTCGCAAATCACTCCTGACACACTTCTCCACCCACTCCACCCTGCCTGCACTCTCTTCACCTCTCTCCTGCACACCCCATTACTTTGGACAGTTGACCCCAAGTATTTTATCACATATGCCTTCTTCACCTCTACTCCTTGCATCCTCGCCATTTCACTGTCCTCCCTCTCATTCAAGCATAGATATTCCGTCTTGCTCCTACTGACTTTCATTCCTCTTCTCTCCAGTGTATACCTCCACCTGTCCAGGCTCTCCTCAACCTGCTCTCTACTCTCACTACAGATCACACTGTCATCTGCAAACATCATAGTCCATGGAGACTCCTGCCTGATCTCGTCCGTCAACCTGTCCATCACCATTGCAAACAAGAAAGGGCTCAGAGCCGATCCTTGATGTAATCCCACCTCCACCTTTAAGCCATCGGTCATTCCAACCGCACAGCTCACCATTGTCACACTTCCCTCATACATATTGTGCACCACTCCTACATGCTTCTCTGCAACTCCCGACTTCCTCATACAATACCACACCTCCTCTCTCAGCACCCTGTCATATGCTTTCTCTAAATCCACAAAGACACAACGTAACTCCTTCTGACCTTTTCTATACTTCTCAGTCAACATTCTCAAAGCAAACATCGCATCTGTGGTGCTCTTTCATGGCATGAAACCATACTACTGCTCGTTAATCATCATCACTCGTCTTAACCTAGCTTCTATTACCCTTTCCAATATCTTCAAGCTGTGGCTGATCAACTTTATACCTCTGTAGTTGTTACAGTTCTGCACATTGCTCTTATTCTTGAAAATTGGTACCAGTATGTTTCTTCTCCTCTGCTCAAGCATCCTCTCACTTTCCAAGATTGTGTTAAACAATCTAGTTAAAAACTCTACTGCCATCTCTCCTAAACATCTCCATGCCTCCACAGGTATGTCATCAGAACCAACTGCTTTTCCACTTTTCATCCTCTTCATATCTGCCTTCACTTCCTCCTTGCTAATCTACCACACTTCCTGATTCACTATCCCCACACCATCTAACCTTCTCTCTCATTTTTTTCATTCATCAGACCCTCAAAGTACTCCTTCCGCCTCCTCAACACACTCTCCTTGCTTGTCAGCACATTTCCATCTATATCCTTGATCGCCCTAACCTGCTGCACGTACTTCCTAGCTCGATCCCTCTGTCTAGCCAATCGGCACAACTCCTTTTCTCCTTCCTTAGTGTCTAACCTCTCATACAACTCACCATAGACATTTTTATTTGCCTTTCCCACCTCTCTCTTTGCTTTATGTTGCATCTCCTTGTACTCCTGTCTACTTTTTTCATCGCTCTGACTATCCCACTTCTTCTTTGCCAACCTCTTCCTCTGTATAATTTGCTGTACTTCCTCAGTCCACCAACAAGTCTCCTTGTCTTCCTTCCTCTGTCCTGATGACACACCAAGTACCTTCCTAGCTGTCTCCCTCACTATTTCTGCAGTGCCTGCCCAGCCATACAGCAACTCTTCACTACCACCCAGCGCCTGTCTTAACTCCTCCCTGAACGCCACACAACAGTCTTCCTTCTTCAACTTCCACCATTTGATCTTCGGCTCTGCCTTCACTCGCTTCCTCTTCTTGGTCTCCAGAGTCATCCTACAGACCACCACCTGATGCTGCCTAGCTACGTTCTCCCCTGTCACCACCTTGCAGTCTCCAATCCCTTTTAGATTACGCCTTCTACATAAGATATAGTCCACCTGTGTGCACTTTCCTCCACTCTTGTACGTCACCCTGTGTTCCTCCCTCTTCTTGAAATGTGTATTCACCACAGCCATTTCCATCCTTTTCGCAAAATCCACGACCATCTGTCCTTCCACATTTCTCTCCTTGACACCATACCTACCCATCACCTCCTCATCACCTCTGTTATCTTCACCAACATGTCCATTGAAGTCCGCTCCAATCACCACTCTCTCCTCCTTGGGTACATTCTCCACCACATCATCCAATTCACCCCAGAATTCTTCTTTCTCTTCCATCTCACACCCAACTTGCGGGGCATATGCGCTGATAACATTCAGCAATACACCTTCGATTTCCAGCTTCATACTCGTCACTCTGTCTGACACTCTATTTACCTCCAGCACACTCTTGACATACACGTTATTCAGAATTACCCCTACCCAATTTCTTTTTTTCCCATTTATTTCTGATTTCTGATGTTTTCTGATTATTTCTGATTTTTCCCTTTTTCTCCCAATGTAGTGGCCAATCGCTCCCTATTCTAATTCAAACACCCACCCTTGTACTATATGCATTCGCCAACTGCATCTCTCTGGCCCGCAGTCTCAAAGGAGACGCCTCGCCCCTTTTGAGACAAAGCGAATCCAGGCCGAACCACTGCTTTTTCCGACACACACAGAGACACATTCATGTGACGAACACAAGCTGACTCCGCCCCCCTCCCGAAGACAGAGTTGCCAATTATTGCTGCTTCATCAAGTCCAGCCATAGTCGGATCTGACGAGACCGGGGCATGAACCCTGGTCCCCAGTGGGCAACTGCATCGACACAAAGCTGATGCTTAGACCGCTACACCACCGTGGAGCCCCCCACCCCATTACTCCTCCCATTTGCACCATGGTAGAAGAGTTTGAATCCACCTCCAATACTCCTGGTCTTACTCCCCTTCCACCTGGTCTCTTGCACACACCGTATGCACACCTTTCTTCTTTCCATCATATCAGCCAGCTCTCTCCCTCTACCAGTCATAGTGCCAACATTCAAAGTTGCGACTCTCACCTCCACACTCCTACCTTTCCTCCTCTCTCGCTGCCTTTGGACATGCCTTCCCCCTCTCCTTCTCCTTCGCCCAACAGTACCATAGTTTCCACTGGCACCCTGCTGGTTAACAGTATTGGTGGCGGTCGTTGGTAACCCGGGCCTCAATAAATCCGGTATGTAAATCTTATTTATGATCCGCATATTTGATTTGGCAAAAATGTTATGCCGGATGCCCTTCCTGACGCAACCCTCCCCATTTATCCGGGCTTGGGACCGGCACTATCAGTGGATACATAAGCCAGTGCATTCTTAGTGCCGGTCCCGTATATCACACACACACACACACACACACACACACACACACACACACACACATATATAAATATACTCATTTGTTGAGCACTATCCCTACCGTTGTGTTTCTTTTAACAAAGTTAAATATATATATATATATATATAATAAATCTGTCTCAGTTGTCCTTTTATCATGGAAATTAGGTGCCTACTGGTTATATTTAGTTCTTGGATACATTCACAATACTTGTTCAATTCAGTTACGGATGTGGCTTGCATAATATTTCATCCTTCAGTGCAAAAGTCAGCAGACATTTTGGCTTATTTAGACATTTCCTGATCAGGACAGTCCTTTGATTGTATGGATCCAATTTCTAAATCTTTGTCCAAACCCCTTTTCTGTGATTTTTCTTTCCCTTTTTTACTTCCTTTTTTTTTCTCTGTTTCTCAATCCATCTGTTTTGTAACGGAATCCCTGTGTCGTTATGAGTTATAGAAAACAGTCCCGGTGGCTTCCCAGCTATGTAACTGTTTATCTCCCTCACACACCACAGTAGGATCATGTTATGGGGATAAAAGACTGTCAGGACAATAGACTTGGCAACACATTTACATTTCCGCTGAATCAAATCCACAGTCTTGCTGGTGGAGTTCTATTAAATAAACCTCATTTCAGCATGTCACGTTGTTAACATCTACTGTGATTTATTTTGGAGTCTAAATATAAAACTTACACCACCTGAATCTGTTGAGCTTTATGCCAGTTTGCCATATTGTTCCTTCTTTAATATAACCAATCATATTCTACAATTCATGGAAAGCTCAGGTTAAGTTTGGCTCAGTTGGACTTGGCAGTTTATTTTTTTGATCTAAGAAGCAATGAGTACCACCTCCCATACCTGCAGTAATTTGATAAATGTGTGTGGCATGAATCTGTGTGATATATTTGTGAGCCATTCTACTTATTTTTTCCTTACCTAACACAATATTTCGTAAACCTCCCAAGACATACAGCTGTTGATGAAAAATGTACAAGTTACCACATAATTCTTAGAAAAATAATGTCATATATAGCGTTGGTGTTATAAGTGCTCAACTAATGAGGAGTGGAATATCAACACAGATACATGAAAAAAGTTTTAATGCATAGCAGTACAGGCCTGTTTCGTGCGTCTCGCACTCATCAGCTGCTAATGTCAGCATTAGCAGAAGAATGGGTCGTTCTGAAGTGCTCAGTGAATTCAAGTGTGGTACTGTCATAGGATGCCACCTTTGCAATAAGTCAGTTCGTGAAATGTCTTCCCTACTTTATATTCCACGGTCAACTGTAAGTGGTATTATTGAAAAGTGGAAGCGTTTAGGAACAACAGCAATTCAGCCTCGAAGTGGCAGACCATGTAAAGTCACACAGCGGGGTCAACGAGTGCTGAGGTGCATAGTGCGTAAAAGTTGCTAACGCTCTGTTGACTCAATAACTGCAGAGTTCCAAACTTCCTCTGGCATTAACATCAGCACAAAAACTGTGCGCCGGGAGCTTTCATTGAATGGGTTTCCATGGCCGAGCAGCTGCATGCAAGCCTTACATCACCAAACACAATGCCAAGCGTCAGATGGAGTGGTGTAAAGCACGCTGCCACTGGACTCTGGAGCAGTGGAAACGTGTTCTGTGGAGTGACGAATCACACTTCTCTGTCTGGCAGTCTGATGGATGAGTCTGGGTTTGGCAGATGCCAGGAGAACGTTACCTGCCTGCCTTGTTCCAACTGTAAAGTTTGGTGGAGGAGGGATAATGGTATGGGGTTGTTTTTCAGGGGTTGGGCTAGGCCTCTTAGTTCCAGTGAAGGGAAATCTTAATGCTTCAGCATACCAAGACATTTTGGGCAATGCTATGCTTCCAACTTTGTGGGAAGAGTTCGGGGAGGGCCTTTTTCTGTTTCAGCACGACTGTGCCCCAGAGCACAAAGCAAGGTCCATTAAGACATGGTTGGGTGAGTTCGGTGTGGAAGAACTTGAGTGGCCCGCACAGAGCCCTGACTTCAACCCCATCGAACACCTTTGGGATGAACTAGAACGGAGATTGCGAGCCAGGTGTTCTTGTCCAGCATCACTGCTTGACCTCACAAATGCTCTTCTGGATGAATGGGTAATAATTCCCACAGACACACTCCAAAATCTTGTGGAAAGCCTTCCCAGAAGGGTGCAAGCTGTTATAGCTGCAAAAGGGGGGGGGGGACCAACTCCATATTAATGCCTATGGATTTAGAATGGGGTGTCATAAAAAGTAGGTGTAATGGCCAGGTGTCCCAATACTTTTGTCCATATAGTATCTGTGTGTGTGTGTGTGTGTGTGTGTGTATATATATATATATATATATATATATATATATATATATTTAATCCAGTGAGTCAAATAAAGTCTTAATGAGACAGTACAAGCCTGTTTCATGCTAATGGCATGAAACAGGCTTGTACTGTCTCATTAAGACTTTATTTGACTCACTGGATTATTTTGCTCGTTATTTGTTGAGCGCTTTCCCTACCATTGAGTGTTTATTCTAACAAAGATATATATATATATATATATATATATATATATATATATATATATATATATATATATATATATATATATATATTCCTGAAACCATCATTGGTGTTGTTATAAGTGCTCAACTAACGAGGACCGAAATATCAATACAGATGCAGTTGGGTTTACTTTCAATGCTAGCAGTATTACGTTTTAATACTGCTATGTATTAAAACTTTTTTCCTGCATCTGTATATACATATATATATATATGTGTGTGTGTGTGTGTGTGTGTGTGTGTGTGTGTGTGTGTGTGTGTGTGTGTGTGTGCACAGTATCTGCAGTAATGTGGACGTTGTACCAGACCGTTGTGGTGAACAGAGAGCTGAGCCAGAAGGCAAAGCTCTCATTTTACCAGTCAATCTTCGTTCCAACCCTCACCTATGGTCGTGAGCTTTGGGTAATGACCGAAAGTGTGAGATCACTGAAATAATCGGCTGAAATGAGTTTCCTCCGTAGGATGTCTGGGCTCAGCCTTAGAGATAGGATGAGGAGCTCGGACATCCGGAGGGAGCTCGGAGTAGAGCCGCTGCTCCTTGGCCTCGAATGGAGCCAGCAGAGGTGGTTTGGGAATCTGATTAGGATGCGTCCTGGGCGCCTTCCTTTGGAGGTTTACTGGGCACGGCTAACTGGGAGGAGACCCCAGGGTAGACCCAGAACCCGCTGGAGGGACTACATGTCCAATCTGGCCTGGGAATGCTTTGGGATCCCCCAGAGGACCTGGAGGGCGTTGCTGGAGAGAGAGATATCTGGAGTGCCCTACTTAGCTTGCTGCCACCGCGACCCTACCCTGGAGAAGTGGCTGAAGATGAATGAATTTTATATATATAGTATATATATATATATATATATATATATATATATATATATATATATATATATATATATATATATGTGTGTGTGTGTGTGTGTGTGTGTGTGTGTGTGTGTGTGTGCGCACGCACGGATGTGTCGGCCCTGTGATGGACCAGTGGCCTGTCCAGGGTGTCTCCCCGCCAGCTGCCCAATGACTGCTGGGATAGGCTCCAGCAACCCTGAGAGCCGGATAAGCGGTTTGGATAATGGATGGATTACAAGTAACAGGTTGAAACCAAAATTTTCAGTAAATTTCAATTTACCTGTATGGGTTCTAATAACAGTAAATCCAAGTCAGATCACGATAACCCGGCTCAGCCGTCATCTCCAAACATCCACAAACTGTGGTCACAAACTATGGACAAGAAAGTACAAATCAGTTGGCCATTTGGGTCACGGAATGTGGGTTTCCTAGTACAGGACGCTTCAATATTAGACAATTGCAGGTATTAAGAGTGGAGTTGCACGAGAAGGCAAAAGCAAGTGAAGGAAAGAAAAAGAAAGGGTTTAATACAGACTGGAAAGCATATAGATGGTGGTTAGAAGAATCAAACATTAGGGTCAGAAAAAACTAAGGCAGGGACAGTTCATCTGTGTCTCAGTGTCAAAATGCAGGCAGATCCTGATCTGGACTTGACTCCGCCAAGAAGACAACAGCAACAACCACCATCACGGCTCCTCGGAAATCAGCCTACGGCACCACCCCAACCATACCGCAATATCCAGATTTTAGTCATGTGGGCGCAGCTGGTGGTACAGATCATGCATCTCCACCACCGTATACGGGAATGGAAAAGGTGTCACCCCATCATACCGGGCAAGGAACCCAATATCGTGCTTCACCAGTACAACAAGACACCGCAGGCAACGTGTGTGATGTATGACGAATAAATTCAGGAGCTTCTAAGAAAAGCAGATGATTGTGTGTGTGTGTGTGTGTGTGTGTGTGTGTGTGTGTGTGTGTGTGTGTGTGTGTATATATATATATATATATAATTCAGTCTGAAGGTCCGCAGTGGTGCAGGGGTCTAAGCATTGGCTTTGTGTCGATCCAGTTGCCCACTGGGGGCCGGGGTTCGTGCCCCGGTCTCGTCAGATCCGACTATGGCCGGACTCGATGAAGCAGCAAGAATTGGCAACGCTGTCTACGGGAGGGGGGCGGAGTCAGCTTGTGTTCGTCACATGAATGCGTGTGTGTGTGTGTGTGTGTGTGTGTGTGTGTGTGTGTGTGTGTGTGCGTGTGTGTGTGTGTCAGAAAAAGCAGTGGTTCAACTTGGATTCTCCTTGTCACGGAGGTGGCGAGGCGTCTCCTTCGAGACTTCCGGATGGAGAGATGCAGTTGGTGAACGCATGCAGTACGAGGGTGGATGTTTGAACTAGAACAGGGAGCGATTGGCAACTAAACTGGGAAAAAAGGGAAAAATCAGAAATAAATTTAGAAAAAACAATCCAGTCTGGATTATTCTGCTCATTTGTTGAGCACTTTCCCTACTGTTGAGTGTTTCTTTTAACAAAGTTATATATGTATACACACACACACACACACACACAACCTCTTCTGCCCTAAGATGTCCCCAAGTTTATAATGCTCCAAAACACAACCTCTTGGTAAAAGCAATATGGTTGTTGACTTTCCAATGTGTCACAGGCATCCCCATAGTGTTCACTCACAAAGAGCAGCCATTGGGGATTTCTTGCATAGAAATCAAAGAACATTTTTTGCTTGCTGTCATATTCTCAAATGTGTGTTTTGTTGGCGTCCGGGTAGCAGAGCAGTCTATTCCGTTGCCTACCAACACGGGGATCGCCAGTTTGAAATCCCGTTTTACCTCCAGCTTGGTCAGGCATCCCTACAGACACAGTTGGCCATGTCTGCGGGTGGGAAGCTGGACGTGGGTATGTGTCCTGGTTAGTGCACTAGCGCCTCCTCTGGTCGATCGGGGTGCCTGTTCAGGGGGGAGGGTGAACTGGGGGGAGTAGCGTGATCCTCCCACGTGCTACTTCCCCCTGGCGAAACTCCTCACTGTCAGGTGAAAAGAAGCAGCTGGCGACTCCACGTGTATTGGAGGAGGCCTGTGGTAGTCTGCAGCCCTTCCCGGATCGACAGAGCGGGTGGAGCAGTGACTGGGATGGCTCGGAAGAGTTGGGTAATTGGCCGAGATTTTTGTGCCGCATCAGATGCCCTATGTGAGAATATATTAGCGAATGCTTATTTTTAAAGTTTAATCATTGGACTGACTGTGATAATTACTATATTTACCCTTATCACAATTATCTTCTGAAAGGTGCTCTTGAGCATTTACAAAACAAACCTAAGTGAGCCAGCTATCTTTTCTTTTTTGGGGGGTTTGAATTTTGCAAGAACAACTGTGGAACCTCTCCTACATAGTTGATGATAGGAAGGGGTATTCAAGGTACATGTTCTTCTTTACATATCTAAAGCTTATTCACTAATCAGTCTTAGTATTAGCTTTAATTACTCATGCACATGGATCACTGCATACAAACCGCCTCATTGCGTCAGACATGGTGGTTTTCTGACATTGTGCTCCACAGTGAAGCATCATTGATTTCGCTCCTCTTGTGTGTTTTAGAGCCCATTAGTTTCCAGAGCCACAGGGCAGGTAGTATATCTTGGCCTGGTACAGCCTGGCTTGGTCCAAACCATATTTTGAATTCCACCCATGTTCAGTGTTGAATTACAAGCATGTAGCTAGGGAAAGTAAATACCATCTTTATTGCAGTTCATCCATTTGGTTTATGCCATGTTAAATTATGAAGCAGGCACGGCAACAAGAATGTCTGACATGCCCCCCCCCCCCCCCCCCAGAGTTTATATTGTTTCCTACCGGGGATAGTATTGTGAGGAAAAGGGTTTTGTTTTGCCCTTGGGGACCAGCAGAGACTTGGGTCAGTAAGCTCAGAGAGTGTCTCTGTGCCTGTTCGTGTTTTCAAACCCAATGAAAAAGCACCTGCGGAAAAATAGTTTTCAGTCATCGCTGCGTAGCAATCACTCGTCTATTGAGAAACATTTGCGTGTCTGTCATGAACAATCCATTTGCTGATTTTAGAAATTTGTCACACTGACATTCTGTTTTTGCCTTATAAAATTTTGGAAACTTGGAAAGTTGACTTGCTTAGAGGCATTTGATGCAGTAGACGGACTTTTTATGAGAGGCAATAAGGAAAGGAAATGATTATAAGGTGAAAAGTAATTGAAGTTGAATATGTACGGGCTATAATAAAACAAATCAAACACAATTCTCCTTGGCTAGGTCTTCATGCCAAAGATGGAGGAGAGTTAAGACAGATTGCTGCCAGTCCCACAGTGAACACAGCTCCAGATGTTTGTCTGTGCAAACGGCGGTATTACTCACATGGTGTAGCCCGAGTTTTATTTTGTACTGTTGATAATCATGCTTCGATGAAGGTCTGAGTAAAGTAAATCTGTCAAAAACACATTTTATCTGTTTTGAAATACCGAGAACAATAACCAACTTACTGCAACATCAGCTGGATGTAGCACAATGTCCAGTTAGCAAGAAGCGTGCAAGCCAAAAAGCATCAGGCGCAAATTTTTCAGAAACACAATATATCGTGCCAAGAACTTTTCTGAATGATCTGAAAGGATGTTTAAAGAGCAGCTAAACCCTGCAGCTCTTTTGGGATGGTTTACTGAAAGGTAATCATTTACTTGCGGGCTTCTTCGAGCAACAGGCAGTGGTCTCAAAGCTATTTGTTTGAGTCCTCTTAAAATGATGGTGTTAAGGAGTATGTTCGGATTTTTTTTTCGACAACTTTTGTGCTCTTCCCAAAACATGATTTGTTTGGTCAAAATCTTCAGACAGGTGAAAATGTTTACACCGGCCTTTTATTTACCTTGCCATCTGTGAAGTGCCCTTTAAGTGAGAATTCAGAAGATTTAAGACCATGTCTCTCTCACACACACACACACACACACACACACACACACACACACACACACACACACACACACACACACACACACACACACACACACACACACACACACACACACACACACACACACACACACACACACACTTTTGCTTTTCCTGCAAAGTGCAGGAAAAGTGAAAACGATTGTTTGGCTCATATTATCCTTGCTTGCAGAAAGGGGATCCTCAGCTTGGCTGGGCTGAATGAACCATCCCAATGCTTTACATAACTTGTCTTTCATACCAGCAGTTGTCGTGGCTCTCTGTTTAATTCAAGCCCATGGAACATCACATCAGTCTTCACAGTGTCCCATTTGAGTCTTCACCATACATCCTGCTCTTATACAAACATATTGTACCATTTATAATACACTATATACAGTTGTTTAATGAATGTATACATCTAATCTAACAATAAATCATGGGCAGTAGGAAGGTTACATAGAATCATGTTCTGTCCATGTGCACAGAGGGACTGACCTCCATAGATCAATGTTGTAATTAAAGCTACATTTCATGTCTCAATGGCTTTCCCCATAATATTTACACTCCTTTTGCTGCAGTTCAAGAGAATTCCCCCTGTATGCGATACGGATATGGTAGAAGAATTCAAATAAACATCCACTCGGAGGTAACAGGTTTAAGATGTCACAATCAGACAGTCATCCATCTTGTGGTCGAGGTCTATGTCACCTGCAAAGCAAGGGTGGAGAAAACCTTAAGGGGTGTGATGTTGTGTATGCATGCATGCATGCATGCGTGTGTGTGTGTGTGGGTGTGTGTGTGTGTGTGTGTGTGTGTGTACGCACGTGCACATTTGGATAAGGGTGTCGGGTTGATATTTGCACACTCTCACTCACTCAGACTTCGGCATGTGGGATTTTTGTGGTTACATTATCTAAATGACTACTCACAGTATCCCTTGAGATACCAAACATGGAAATAATTAGATGAACAGTAAATAAAGCAGGAATGAAGCAATAAACAGTTGGCAACATCGAGACAGATGCAGCAGAAAATGTATCAGCCTGGCTATTTGATGTCTGATTTCACTTACTGCCTGTCGACAGCATGCTGGACAAACAGTGTACACTCAACACGAGCTGTGTTTTCTGTAGCTACTGAAGCCTCTCACATCACACAAACTGATACTGCAGAGCTCAGGGTCACAAAGTGGATGGACAATACGTAATGCACGTCCTTAATTCACGATACATACTGTATGTTATCAATTTAATAATTATTAAATTTCCGTAAATACCTTATATAACTTGCATGCGGATACAAGACTTTATAAGTACAAAACTTAACCAACTCAAGTTGGCAACTTGCAGTCCCAAATTGCACCTAAGTTGCACATACATAGGCTTTACAATCAGCTTGCAACTTTTCCTAAAATGATGTCAGACTCATCTGTAATGACTCACGAACAATAACAAGTCTGAATAAATGACTGCCAAATGCCACTGTGAAAATGACGTGAAAAATGTCTCACCCCCATCACTTTACACATCACTCTTGTATGCCATTGTGGTCACAGCAGCACCACAAATTCTTCCAACACAGCTCCACGTATAATTGATGTCTTTGGCTTTTAAATATGTCAAGCTTATTTAGACAAAGCATTATTACCTGTAAAGAATGTGGCATGAAAATCCAAGATACTGGAACAAGGACATAAAAATTTAGCCCCTCAAACATCGTCCAGACAGGTCAGTCAGTGAGCCTAGCAAGCCTATTCACCACTGTTTACTATTGTAATCTGTTGCTCTTTGTTCAAATCACATTAACGTTTCAAATGGCCATGTCAACTCACTGCTGAATCAGAATCATTCATTCCTTCTCTAGTAGGCAGTGGCGGTTCTAGCTTGTTTGGTGTCCTGGGCACCCCCCCCCTCATACAAAAACTGCATGTCTATCCACCCCCGCAAAAAAAGCACCATTCTGCACTAACTATCATGGTGTGTTTTACCATTTTTTATGCTGACGACACACAGTTATGCATGCCACTATAACCCACAGATCCGAGCAGCCTAGCAAATCTCACAACTTGCCTCTCTAACATTAAATCCTGGCTGTCTGAAAATGTTCTTAAATTTAACGGTAAGTCTGAGGTCATTCTGCTTCCGGTCCCCCAAATTCCATCAGCCCTTTTGGTACTAATCTTGGTGGCTAGTCTTAAGCAAGCTGCTAGGAATCTTGGGAAAATATTCGATGCTAACCTCGGTTTTGATAATAAAATCAAGCATATTGTTCAGTCGTGCGTTCTCCAGCTGAAGGTAATCTCTAAAATTAGGTCATTTCTATCAATTGCCAATCTGAAAAAAAAGAGTTGTACATGCTTTTATCTATTCTCGGCATGATAATTACAACACACTCGGGTATCAGCAAGGGCTCCCTCCATCGTCTGCAGTTGGTGGTACAAATCGCTGCTTCTCGGCTCATTTCTGGGACAAAAAAAAAGCATGACCATATTTCTCCTGTGCTTGCCTCCCTACACTTGCCCCCTGTTATATTTCGGGTTGATTTTAAAATTCCTGGTACGCACCCTCTCGACCATTGCGGTCCACAGATGGCGCCCTGCTGGTTATTGTTATTCCCAAGTCTCGATTTGTCACAAAGGGTGATCGGACTTTTGCTGTTAGAGCCCCCACACTATGCTGTCCTCACTACAGTGTAGGGACTGCAGCTATACAACTAGCTAAACTCTTTTTTGCAAAATGATGACTTGAGTCGTAGTAAACTTTACTTGTTGTTTGCTGTGGCTCTTTACACCATCTTACACAGACAGAGTTAAAACTGAAACGACAACAATATAAACAACCACCATTTTGTTGGTAGCATGCATTTTTTTCAAATGTAAATACGTGTAAATAAAACCCTTTCAATTACAAAAAAAATCAAATGCTTTTTCATGTAAATAACTTTTTTAACATTAAGTTATAAGTATAACATGAAATTATTTACTCACGACATTGCCCCTGTGGCGTCTACAGTGTGGGTTGTCTCGTATTTCCTTTGGTTTGTAACTAAACGAACGCACATGTTAAACAAATTCAGCCGGCTTCCTCAACATGACTGAGAGGACGTGATGACTAACACTTATCAAAATGAAGGTCTTGTCAAAATAAAAGTCCACCCATTGTTATGCCTTTAAGGCAACACACGCCATGGAACTCTCTTCCTATTCAACAAAGACAAACCAAGTCTCTAGCTTCTTTTAAATCTCGTCTTAAACCTTTTCTTTTTATGAAAGCTCTTACAAATGTTTGAAATTTGTTTTTATTCATTTATACTGTTTTTATATTTACTCTTACTTATTTTTGTAACGGTTTTGATTAACAAACTGCTTTCTCCCCTTTTGCCCTTATTTTATGGTTTTATTTATTGTGCTTTTTATCGTTTGATTTTATTCTCTTACAATGTTTTTTACGTGTCACTTTTTAACAATTTTATCCTTTTCTGTGAAGCACTTTGTAACCTTGTTTAGAAAAGTGCTATATAAATAAAGGTTATTAATTATTATCATTATTATTATTATTATTATTATCATTATTATTTTTATTACTATTATTATTATTATTGTTGTTTTTTGTTCCATGTTTCCTGTTTTATGTCCTGTAGATTCGGGTCCAAACTATGGGCCTAAGGCACTACAGGGCAGATGGCATTTGATTGACAGTACTCGTCGTAATAAGTGAGCTGTTCCGAGTAGGGCAATCTTCTGGATTGCATGGATGTTGATGTTGCCTGGGATACGGTTGGTAAACTTTTCCATTCCCTTCTTCATGAGTCCTAGAGCTCTGATGACCACTGGTGTTGTTTCGGTCTTCATTCCCCACATCCTGTTGATTTCAATCTCCAGGTCTTTGTATTTGGTCAGCTTCTCTGTGACTTTCACTGAGGTGTTTTTTTTCAGATGGAATTGCCATGTCGATGAGCATGCACCTCGTTTCCTTCCTGTCCTTGATAACGATGTCGGGCTTGTTGGCTTTTATCTCTCTGTCAGTGTGGATGGGCATGTCCCAGAGGATGGTGACATCATTGTTCTCAGTTACCGTTTTTGGCTGATGTTCATACCACTTCTCAGTCGTCTTGATCTTGTAGCTCCTGCAGATCTTCCAGTGCAGGTATGCTGCTGCCTTGCTGTGCCTGTATATGTACTCAGTCTTTGCCAGTCCCAGGCAGCCTGAGACAATGTGGTCGATGGTTTCTTTGTATATTCTACAGATTCTGCATTTTGGGTCTGTTCCATCTTTGATGATGCGATGGTGATAGGATCTGGTTGCCAGGCTCTGGTCTTGTGCAGCGATTATCAGGCCCTCCACCTCTGCTTTCAGCCCGGTGCTCCTCAGCCACTGGTGTGTCTTTTGTTGGTCCACGTCTGTGTCTTTCATTCTTTTTGGGTACTTCCCGTGCATTGCTTTGTCCCCCCAGGTTTTTTGCAGTTGCTGCTGGCGATGGTGTTTTGCCTTCTGCTTCACTCCTTTGGCGTAGATGGTAGTTGCCTCATTTTCTGTTGGTGGGGTTTCTGGGACATCAAGCTCGTTCTTGAATTGTGCAGCTTCTTTATTGATGGAGAAACTGCACAATTAATTATTATTATTATTATTATTATTATTATTGTTATTATTATTATTATCAGTTATTACCATATCAAACCCCGCATGAGTAACATCACAGTATGATACAATATGGCCAAGTAAAGCAGGCCATAATATACTCTGCAGAGTGATGTACTATATTATATAGTTTATCAGCACAAACAAGTCACAGATAGCTCAAAACACAAATGAATCAGCATTACTAAATCAAAAACAGTGCATGCCAGGCTGCCTACCAGAGATCGAGGATTCATCAACAATGATTAAATTTACCCATCATGTAGAGATGAGTACAATAATTTGTCAGTACAATTGCGAGGGCTACATATCAACAAACCAGCCTATAACAACACATATGAGCATGAGCTTTGTAAATACCAAAAAAAAATAGGCCAGGCTGGCTACAAAGGACCTAGTCCTCATTAACACCCATTATATATGATAGAGTGCTAACAATGAACAATACAATTAATTGAGAATAAGGTCGCACTTTATTTTACAGTACACTAATAAGATATAACAAGTCATACTTTGTATTAAATTAGACAAAAACTAGAAATAATATGTTCTTTATTCGACAGCAAATAAACTCAACTGATCTTGTTGCACACCTTTCTCTGTCACTCATCCTGAAAATTCTATGACTATCAACAACCCTGTTTTAACTAAATCTACTTGCATTGACCACATACGGTACTCGATCAACAACGCCTTTTACTGGAACTCTTGTGGGAAACATGACCCCTGGTAAACATTTAACTTAGCTATTTCCAATGCCTTCCTCAGTTGTGTCTGTAACACACATCCAACAATCATCAATTCACCTCTTTTACCATCAGTTAAGTTGACATTGCCAAGTTTTTCCTTAACCCAACTCGGGACTGTGTCTGTCCGACAGAACTCCATATCCATCCTTGTTCCCAGTCAATTTTATTTCAGCCAACTGGATTTCTCTTTCGTTCTCCCTATCATCACTATATAACTTGAAATTTCTTCTTTTTTCTTCCTAATTTCTTCCCACTTTTTCTTTCAAACTCATCCACTTCAATTCTCCCAATCTCAGTCTCTCCTATCTGTAAACTATTCCCTTGTTCTGCTCTTAGCATCCTGGCCACAAACAAAATACGAGTCTTGTTGGTTCTGTTATCCTGATCTGTGGGACATTAATGCGAGACACATTCGGCAAAATTATTTAAAAAATAGATGTTATCAATTATTTTGAGATTTTAAATTACCATGTCAGAAAAAAAGATGCATAAAATCTAACTTCCCATGACTTGGCATTTTTTGAAAGAGTTTTGAAAGATTGATTTAGACATTTTAATACCAATTAAGGCCTTATTCTTAGATACGTGTATTCAATGCTTTTAAGACTTTTTAAGGATCCGCGGGAACCTGGGAAATTACATACGTTAATTTAACCTCATGCAGATCAGATAGCAGAACCAATAATACTCATATTTTGGTTGTGGCCAGGATGCTCAGAGCAGCGTTTCCACTGTCGCTAGCAAGCTGGTATTGCACCCTGGACAAGATGGGTAAGTGCAAATTCAATGAAAATTGGCTATTCAACCAAGATTTCATGGCATGGATGAAACCGGTACTAGACAATGGGAAGAAGAAGAAGGAGAAGAAGAAGAGAAAAAACTCTGAAGTGGCAATCATTCTGCAGGATGATGCCGACCAGCTCGCCACACAAGCTGAGGTGGAGGCAAAATTGACAAAAGCCTGCAGATCCATGCCATAGCTGTGAAAAAGAGTAACCAAGTTCAATCTTTTTGTTGCCTTTGTTTTTTGATGATATGTGTAAGTACTAGAAGCTGCTGTAAACCAGATTTAAATTCCTCGTATGCATAAGCACTCTTGGCCAATAAAGTTGATTCTGATCCTCAAATGGCAAGGGGCTCTCTTTTTTGCAAGCATGTTATCCTATAATGTGATGACGTGTCACTAAAAGACAAAGTACTTGATGAATGCAATAGAATAGCTATTAAGAATTACAATTTCCAGACAGTTGTGCCTTTCTACTGATAACTCGTGATTTTTATGCTCATCTCATCTCATCTCATCTCATCTCATCTCATCTCATCTCATCTCATCATCAGCCTCTTCTCCGGGGTCGGGTCGCGGTGGCAGCAAGCTAAGTAGGCCACTCCAGACGTCCCTCTCCCCAGCAACGCCCTCCAGCTCCTCCTGGGGGATCCCAAGGCGTTCCCAGGCCAGATTGGACATGTAGTCCCTCCAGCGAGTTCTGGGTCTACCCCGGGGTCTCCTCCCAGTTGACCGTGCCCGGTAAACCTCCAAAGGAAGGCGCCCAGGAGGCATCCTAATCAGATGCCCGAACCACCTCAACTGGCTCATTTCGACACGAAGGAGCAGCGGCTCTACTCCGAGCTCCCTCCGGATGTCCGAGCTCCTCATCCTATCTCTAAGGCTGAGCCCAGACATCCCACGGAGGAAACTCATTTCAGCCGATTATATCAGTGATCTCACTCTTTCGGTCACTACCCAAAGCTCACGACCATAGGTGAGAGTTGGAACGAAGATTGACTGGTAAATTGAGAGTTTTGCCTTCTGGCTCAGCTCCCTCTTCACCACAACGGTCCGGTACAACGTTTGCATTACTGCTGATGCTGCACCAATCTGCCTGTCAATCTCCTGCTCCATCCTACCCTCCCTCGTGAACAAGACCCCGAGATACTTGAACTCCTTCACTTGAGGCAACAACTCATCCCCCTGTTTCATGTTATTGTTTTTCCATATGTTCCACTCTAGAATGTGTTACATTTTTTTTCAACATTTGAGGTATCTCATCTAACTTTTTTTTTTTTTACCGCACCAAAAACAGTCCTGTTTTATGTTACAATAAACATTTGGGCAAAATTGTCCCCAACCCTAAGTAATTAATTTTTTTTTTCTTCTTCAATTTTGGTTATTGTAAAATTTGTCTGATATTTCATTGAGTGACATAAAAAAAGTCTTAAAAAGTCTTAAATATAACTTTCCTTAATCTGTAGGAACCCTGCTCCAGTTTACGGTACAGTTCTGTTGTGATGTGTCACAAATGACCTTCTAAGAAAGTCTAATCAGGGTCCACACGTGGGAAATAAAGATGTAGTGTCCTGGCAGCGTCTATAGCCTATATGTTACTGGTGTCGCATAGTGACATGCCGTGATCTGATGTCTTAACTGGTATGGGAGTAGAGGATCAAG
>NC_079219.1:27395154-27417654 GCF_029633865.1 Lampris incognitus | reverse complement strand
GACTACCACATGCCTCCTCTGATACATGTGGAGTCGCCAGCCACTTCTTTTCACCTGACAGTGAGGAGTTTCGCCAGGGGGACGTAGCACATGGGAGGATCACACTATTCCCCCCCAGTTCCCCCTCCCCCGTGAACAGGCGCTCCGACCGACCAGAGGCGCTAGTGCAACGACCAGGCCACATACCCACATCTGGCTTCCCAACCGCAGACTGTAGGGACGCCCGACCAAGCCAGAGGAAACACGGGGATTTGAACCGGAGATCCCCGTGTTGGTAGACAACAGAATAGACCGCTACGCTACCCGGACGCCCAAGTGTTTTATTTCTAATTATATGTCTACCCTGACCATTCAGCACCTACTGCATATATTTTATGGGAAAGAGATCCCTCCTCCAGTGCTCTTCCTCAGGTTTCACCCTTTTATTTTCATGAAAAGCTTTTTTTCCTGTGGAGTTTTTCTTAATTTTAAATAATGGGTCTCAGGATAGAGGGTGCCATCCGTTGTCATGTGTTGTATTGTGTAATGGATTTCTCACTGTTTGAACGGGAAGTCCTCAGAGATGTAACTGTGAGTCAGGAATTTACAATTAAACATGACTGGACCTGACTACATAGGCTTAGCACAAGGAGTATTTACATCATATTCTGTGTATCAGTAAAAAAATCTTACAGTATATATCATAACATTTGTGTTTTATATAACTCCAGCACAGCATCAACACCTGACACTGCAAATATTTGTCCCAAGCAGACAGATAAACTAATGTCCTATCTGATTCTTTTTCTTCTCTTGGAAAAAAAAACAAAACAAAACATAGATTTTGTGAAAGTAACCAAGACTTTGAATACAGGAGGAAGAAGCACATGAGGGATAGTAATGTAAACATAGTAGATTATTTATTATTCTTTCTGACTCATGAGTCTGAGCTTTGAGAAGAAAGAAGTAAAACAAACTGAAAATCTCATCAAGAATTCAGCAAGTCTGGGCGTTATGACTGTTTAAATGTATGTGTGCATGTCTGTCTGTGTATGAGGGAGAGAGGTATCAATAATTCCCATCAATCACCCACTTCCTGCCTCAGTCAGCAGCTGGTATGTAGGAGAACCCTGAGAATCATTAATTACACACACACACACACACACACACACACACACACACACACACACACACACACACACACACACACACACACACGCACACTCAAACATTCATACTACATCATTACTGTCAACAGCTGCTGAACAGGCCTTGCAAGTGCACAAATAACATCATTATCACAAGTATTCTTCAGCAATGTGCCCCCCTCCAGTCCCCCTGGCCCTTTAGTCCACAGGGAACTATACAGAATATGGCTGCCCCCCGCCCCGCACCCCTCAAATGTCTGTCCACCCCAGCTAAAGGCCCCTGAACCCTTCTTGTGCTCCTCACACTACTGTGATGCCCTTTGACCCTGGGGATGTGTCAGAGAGAAGTCGCGACTACAGTCTGTCAATGGATGCTTGTTTGGAGGGTAAGGAGAGCACTGGGTAATGAGTGAGAAGTGTGTGAGTGAGTAGAGTGCACTAGGTAAATGTCGGTGTGTGTTTGTGTGCAATAAACTATAGGAAACAGTGTGCAATTATGTGCAAAGCAGTTGGATAGCTCAGTAGGTAAGAACACTGGCTTTTCCACTGGAGATCGAGGGTTCAAACCTCGGTTGAGATGAGTCTCCAGTTAGAGTCTGTGGCTTAGACTCCTAATGCTATACAAGCAAACTAGCTACCTGTCAATATACATTGCTTTGGATAAAAGTGTCTGCTAAATGGCATCAATAAATTAAACTTATATAGTGCTTTTCTAATACTCAAAGTGGCTTTACGATAAACAGGGTGAAACAAGACCCTGTTTATTTATCCCTACAGCCTGCAGTTGGGAAGCCGAATGTGGATATGCATTTTTTAGTGGCCAATCGATCCCTATTCTAATTCAAACACCCACCCTCATACTGTATGCGTTCGCCAACTGCATCTCTCCGGCCGGCAGTCTCGAAGGAGACGCTTCGCCACTTTTCGTGCCGAGGCAAATCCAGTCTGAATCACTGTTTCGGTCTGGATTCGCCTTGTCACGAAAAGTGGTGAGGCATCTTCTGTCTTATGCTTGCTATCTGACAGATCATGCTTGCCCATCATTTCCAAGTGAAATATCCGAGTTGAGTTCAAACATGCTTTTAACTAAAAAAAAGCAAAAAAAGAATATAAAATGAATGAATATAACATGCAATATACTGATACTGCCTAACACCATTGCCACTTGCACAGCTTGTATTAAATGGAGGTAAATTAATAAAAACTGAAAAGGACTGTAGTTAATCAGCTATTTAATTTGAATTCCTTTAAGCTATTATAACATCTTTTCTCAAGCTGTTTTACTAGTAGTAGTTGTAGTCGTAGTAGTAGTAGTAGTAGTAGAAGTAGTAATAGTAGTAGCAGTAGGAGTAGAAGGAGTAGTAGTAGGGGGAGGAGTTGAAGGAGATAAATAGATTGAGTTTATCAGGGGTTTTAGTGAGTATTTTCTTACTGGCTGTTCAAAAGGAGCAAGGGCTGCTTTTTTTTTTCCTGATGTCACTTATATGGCCAAGAGCTCAATGACCTTAGAATGCAAACACACAGACACATACAGACACATGGAAGTATCACAAACAGCCTCCCTCCTCAATACCACACACACACACACACACACACACACACACACACACACACACACACACACACACACACACACACACACAAACACACACTGTGTTGTAGTAAAGGCCCTAACTCGAGCTTTGCAGAAGAGCGTAAAGAGGATGTGGTGGGTCAAAAAGATTAGCCCTGCTCCCCGATGAAGAGGTGTCAGAGCAGTGAGTCAGAGGCCACGCTGGGGAGAGAGGAAAAAGAGCTGGAAGCCAAAAGGAGAAGGGAACGTAGTCCGGGTAGGGAAATAGAGAAATCAAGACAGCAGAGGAGGGAAAGATTAAGAAAAAAAGAAAGAAGGAAGGACGGAAGGAAGACAATGACAGTAAATAAGCAAACAAGAAAAAAGGCACACATATCAATCAGAATAGACCAAAAGTAGATGGTTTGAGCGGGTCCTGATACTTGGATACCTCACTGCCTCTATCATCTCAACTTCCTTCTATCCATTTGTGGCATTCCTCTCGTTTTGTCGTACAACTTAGCAAATTGCTTTCAATCATCTCAAACATGTTTCCAAGTACTCCAACAAGTATGCATTCTGTCAAGCAGTCTGTTTGCTTTGTGGACTGCGGTGACTATCGTTTACATTCAGGTTACAGAAACTGTTACAAGCTTGCATCCTCCTGCTCTATTAATGCCTCTCTCTTCAGCTCTTCTGTAAGTGGCTGGTTGAAGTGGTCTGGGCTGTCCTGGCAGTGGTCCAGAGGCCGTGGTACTCCACAGGAGTCAAGCAGGGTCAAGAGTGCCAGTCTATTGCCCTGGTTGCCCTGCTCCTTACTGATGGTGGCAGGAGATTAATAGGTATGTGTGACATTGAGTAGACACTCGCCTGAGTAAATGAAAATTGGTCAATTTCGAATCACTCCGTGAAATAAGTGAAGGAGGTTTGTACACTCTCTCTCTCTCTCTTTCTCTATTTGCTTGTGTTTTGAATATGATTGTTTTTTAAAACAAAAGTTACTTTTTAAAAATCAAATCTCTCTCTCTCTCTGAGCGAAAGTGTGCTGCGTGGTCGTGTGAGAGCATTTGTGAGAGGATTTTCAAACTTTTTATTTGTAAATGTTGTAAATAGTGTTTAGTATTAGGTTTGTTAGGTGTGTTAGGTGTTTACTGTGTTTGGTGTGTTTAAAGAGGGGTTTAGGGGTTTTTCAGGAAGTTTTTTTGTGTGATTTTTTTTTTTCGCTTATGGACGGCAAGTATTTCGCTGGTTGGCGTCATGGCAGTGGACATGGAGTTCACCAGGCTGACCAGGAAGCATGGCATTAAGATATCGCCAAGCTTCCCTTGTTCAGTGGAAAACTGAGTTTTGGCTGTATCTGAGGTTGTTGGTCCCAGCAGCATGAAGTCTGCGGCTAGAATGAATATCGCTTGAATAGCACTGTGGTGATTTTTCTGGATGAGGTTGAAGTGCAGAAGGTTGTTACAAACGAAATCATTGTGAATTAATTGTTTGTGTCTGTAATGCTGCTTGCTACTCCGGCAAAAAAGACAATACTGTAGCGAAGTTGCTATCACGTCAGAATTGTGCCAATTATCCTGTTTTACCCATCAGGCACTGCGTGCAGATTGTCAGTTGTTATTAAATGTTTTGTAAGTGTTTTATGTGGTTTTATGTGTTTATGTGATTACTATTTGTTGTGGTGTAATTGCAGTTGTCATTCTGTTGTGTTGTGTAACCTTGTAACTGAAACCCTGAACAACTTTGTTGTTCGAGTTGATGACACCCATGTATTGTGTCACATTTCGGTAAGTTCTTGTTTCTATGTGAGTTCAAGAAAGGGACAGCGAAGTTACCTTTGTCGTTGCTTACACGTTCGCCACAATACTGTCTAATGTGCCCCTGAGTAGTAGAGATGTGATACTGGTTAGAGAATTGTCAAGATACGGGAAAATTGTTTCCCCAATGAAAAAATTAGTGTCAGGTTGTAGATCGCCCCAGCTGCAGCATGTTGCTTCTCACAGACAATGTGTTTATATCATTCTTAATAACAGAAGTGAGCAAATGAATCTGGCGTTCAAATTAATAATTGATGATTTCGATTACATTCTGTCTACAACATCGGAGATTGTGGTAAGGAGGGACATCTGATCAGGGCTTGTCCAGAAAAAAACATCTGGTTCTTCTGAGACAGCCAAGGAGGTAACATCAGGAGAACAGAACCAAACTAAAAATGATGAAACAGGCTCAAACAGCAAGGATGGGTTGCTGATGAACAGAAAAGTCAAACCAGTGCCAGTGATGAGAAGAGTCACACAAACAAGAGTAATGAAAAACAGGAGAATACAAGTGGAGTTCACCAAGAGTCGGGAATACCGGGGGTGTGGTTGGAGTTTCGATTTAGCACGCACTGAAGTAGGTCGTGCAAACGTGAGCTCCGCAGTTGCTTTTATACTCCAATTATCTATAGCAAACACTGAACCCAAGCTAGAAACCAACTAACTCTACTGGTTGTTTCATGCCACGGTACAATTTCAGAAGGAAAACGACTACTTTGTCGAAAAATATTAATACAACAAAACCGCAAGATCCTTCGAAAATGGCGACCGACAAGAAAGGATCTCTTTCACTCGAAGCTGTGATGTCAGCGGTACGTCAGAGCAAAGATGACTTGTCAAAGCAGATAGACACCAAGTCTGCTAGTATCCAGATTCCAGACCACTCTCAACTTTATCTGAAAAATTCGAGGCAATGGAAGGACGGGTGTCGGCTAATGAGGACAACGTGAGTGACGCACTCAAACGCCTGGACAAAATGGAGAAGGAGTTACGGTACATCAAAGACATACTGGTCAATCTCGAGGATAGGAGCGGGAGAAACAATATACTGTAGCGAATTCGGGGGACAACGTAACCACAGGAGTAGAAATCGCACCTCAGACACTCTAAACTGAAGCTTCTTGACACTGAGCCGCATTTTCACTTGTCGACAGCGGTCCAGAAGGGCTACCAGCTTGTCATCATGGTACTTGTTTGCCTCCTCCTCGCTGTCGCCACAACCAATGATGAGTATGTCATCAGCTATAGCCTCTACTCCCTCAAGCCCTTCCAACAGCTCATGCTGTTTCCTCTGGTAGACCTCTGGGGCTACTGACACACCAAACGGAAGTTTCAACCATCTCTTCCGGCCCCAGGGGGTCCAAAAGGCGGCCATGAGGCTGCTAGCCTCATCCAGTTTACACTGAAGAAAAGCATCTCTTGTGTCGACCCGTGTGAAGACCTTGGCTTTAGGCAGCTTATACAGTGCATCCGGAAAGTATTCACACCCCTTCGCTTTCCCTGCATTTTGTTATGTTACAGCCTTATTCCAAAATGGATTAAATTCTTTTTTTTCCTCATCAATCTACACACAATACCCCATAATGACAAAGTGAAAAAGGCTTTGTAGAAATTTTTGCAAATTTATTAAAAATAAAAAAACTGAAATATTGCATGTACGTAAGTATTCACACCCTTTGCTATGACACTCAAAATTGAGCTCAGGTTCATCCTGTTTCCACTGATCATCCTTGAGATGTTTCTACATCTTGATTGGAGGCCACCTGTAGTAAATTCAATTGATTGGACATAATTTGGAAAGGCACACATGTGTCTATATAAGGTCCCACTGTTGACAGTGCATGTCAGAGCAGAAACCAAGCCATGAAGTCAAAGGAATTGACTGTGGACCTCCGAGACAGGATTTTATTGAGGCACAGATCTGGGGAAGGGTACAAAATTTTTCCCCAGCTTTGAAGGTCCCGAAGAGCACAGTGGTCTCCATCATTCGTAAATGGAAGAAGTTTGGATCCACCAGGACTCTTCCTAGAGCTGGCCGCCCAGCCAAACTGAGCAATCGGGGGAGAAGGGCCTTGGTCAGGGAGGTGACCAAGAACCCGATGGTCACTCGGACAGAGCTCCAACGTTCCTCTGTGGAGATGGGAGAACCTTCCAGAAGGACAACCATCTCTGCAGCACTCCACCAATCAGGCCTTTATGGTAGAGTGGTCAGACGGAAGCCTCCGTTTAGTAAAAGGCACATGACAGCCCGCTTGGAGTTTGCCAGAAAGCACCTAAAGGACTCTCAGACCATGAGAAACAAGATTCTCTGGTCTGATGAAACCAAGATTGAACTCTTTGGCCTGAATGCCAAATGTCACGTCTGGAGGAAACCAGGCACCTCTCATCGCCTTGCTAATACCATCCCTACAGTGAAGCATGGTGGTGGCAGCATCATGCTGTGGGGATGTTTTTCGGCGGCAGGAACTGGGAGACTAGTCAGGATCGAGGGAAAGATGAATGGCGCAAAGTACAGAGATATCCTTGATGAAAACCTGCTCCAGAGTGCTCAGGACCTCAGACTGGGGCGAAGATTTACCTTTCAACATGACAACGATCCTAAGCACACAGCCAAGACAACGAAGGAGTGGCTTCGGGACAAGTCTGTGAATGTCCTTGAGTGGCCCAGCCAGAGCCCAGACTTGAACCCCATTGAACATCCCTGGAAAGACCTGAAAATAGCTGTGCAGCAATGCTCCCCATCTAACCTTACAGAGCTCGAGAGGATCTGCAGAGAAGAATGGGAGAAATACCCCAAATATAGGTGTGCCAAGCTTGTAGCTTCATGCCCAAGAAGACTTGAGGTTGTAATCGCTGCCAAGGGTGCCTCAACCAAGTACTGAGTAAAGGGTGTGAATATTTATGTACATGCAATATTTCAGTTTTTTATTTTTAATAAATTTTCAAAAATATCTAGAAAACCTTTTTTGCTTTGTCATTATGGGGTATTGCATGTAGATTGATGAGAAAAAAAGGAATTTAATCCATTTTGGAATAAGGCTGTAACATAACAAATTGTAGGGAAAGTGAAGGGGTGTGAATACTTTCCGGATGCACTGTAGAGCACATCCTCCAGTGTGGGCATGAGGTAATGTGAGCACCTGAGTGCCTGGTTGAGATGGTATGGCTGTAGACATATATGCAGCTTTTCTGGTCTTTTGACTATGACCATATTGCTGATCCAATCTGTGGGCTCACTGACTGATGTGATATGACTCTCTCTTTCATATCGGTCAAGCTGAGCCTTCACACCTTCCTTCACAGCCACTGCAACATTGTGTGGTGCACTCTGCACCGGCTGAACCACTGGATCCAAGTCGAAATGAACCTCTCCGGGGAGTGCTTCCACAGGACCAGTGAAGACATCCTGATCTATTCTGATGATTGTACTTCTGGTGAGCGGCATGGTGAGGCTGTCGTCCACTGCGTTGAGCCCTGCTACTCTGAGCTCCTCTGGGATGGTGAATTGTATGAGCCCCATCTCCTCTGACGTCGACCCTGACAACAGTGGCAACTGTCGTGTATTTACGACCTCAAAATCCAGCTTGTATTTGCTGCCCCGTACAACACACTCAGTGGTAAGGACCCCAAATGATGGCAGACCTTGGTCTGAGTACATTTTCAGTGTGGTGCTACTATGCTTTAGTTTCTCTCTGGGAGCTAGCTTCTTCTTGTCCCTGAGACTCATGATGTTGCATGTTTCTCTTGAGTCAAGCTGGCATCTCTGTAGTTTGCCATTTAGGCGAAGACTGACAATGCTTTGTGTTGCATACACATCATTTGTGTCCATGACTGTGTTGTCGTTATCCATGCTCAGTCCCTCAGCTGCGTGGAGTTTTCCATCCTTTTTCTTATTTTTATTGCAAACTCTCGCAAAGTGATTGGCTGTGCCACAAGCAGTGCAGGTCTTGCCATATGCTGGGCAGTGTTCTCTTCCCCACTCAAGTGCTGTGCCACAGTATTTGCATGTGGAGAGGCCCCCACCTTGTGATCTGGGGTTCCCACTCATTTTCTCTGTAGTACTGGCTGATCTTTTGAATGCTTGTTTCCCTACAACATTGACATTGTCCACGAGTGATCTCTCCTACTCCATGGATCTCAACTGCAAATCACTCAGCTCTGCTGCTCTGCATGCTTCAATAGCACTAGCTAGAGTCAAGTCTTTTTCCCTTAACAACGGTCTGCGTGTGTCCTCTTTAGCAATGACTATTCTGTCCCTGTTTAAGTCATCTCTTAGGGCTCCATATTCGCATGTGGAAGCTTTCTCCCTGAGCTGTGTCACAAAACAGTCTATTGTTTCACCTTCCTCTTGTTTACAACAGCCAAAAACGTAGCGCTCATAAATCACATTTTTAGCGGGTTTGAAATACCTTTCCAGTGAGTCCAGTATGACGGTCGCGTCTTCTTGCTGTGCGTCAGTCAGATTTAAGTTGTGTTTGTAGACATGTCGACATTCAACTCCCATGACACTCCTCAGAGTCGCAGCCTGGACATTCTTGGCCTTGTCCACCAGCCCTGTGGCTAAAGCCTAATCTTCATATTCTGCTCGGAAGATTTCCCGATTCGCACTCAGGTTGCCACTGAGCTTCATCGGCGCTGGCGGGGGTATGCTCGCGGCCTTGGCTATTCACTGCTGTTATTGCGGTATGGCTAGCTAGCATTAGCAAACCAAAAAACTTTCAAAACTCGCATGACAGCTCAATATCCCTTCAGCCACCAAATCGCCGAATCAAAGGTCCACTTCTGACACCATGGTTGAGCTAGTGGTGTGTAAAAACGAGGCCTACTCCAAGTTAACAGTTAATGGGCTTTAGTGTCGAACTGTAAGTATCAACAATACAGAGATGAACTGACGCACGCAGGAGACTGCGTGCCTTACGTAACATTGACTAGAGCTAACATCCACTGGGTGGTGCTATAATACCACCCGTAACAGGAACCTTCATGTGGTTCACCACACCTGCCGACGTCGTTGACAGCTTGCCTAACGGCTGTCATGGGACGGTAACGTTTATCCAGCGAAAATGGGTGAGTTCATTAGCCATCCATCGGCTTTACCCTGTATAGCTTATTATTGTTTAGGCCACTTGATGGCGACAGAACACAAAGTATGGCAACTAGCGCTGCAACCCAGCCAACATTTAACAAACGAGGATTGTGTTAGGCTGCTTATTGTTGTTATTTCAGGTTTAAAGTGGCTCCGTTGATTCCAGATTGTTTTCCTTTACATTTTGATTTTGATTGTGCTTTGATTTCTTAATTATCCTAACTGGTTTCTTAAATACCAAGCATGACTATTGATGAGGTGGACCTGGCTTTCAAACGATTGTGGGCAGTCAATTTGTACTTACTAAGCCCGTGGTCCATTCTGAATAATGCCACTGACGTGATGCTCCCAGCCTCCTGGAGTGGCTGGATAGACTCACACATTGGGAACACCGGGTCATCCTTTCATCACGGATTGAGGTTGAATAGTTTAGGATTTACAGCAACTGTAGAGGCTACCCTATAGTTAACAAGAGTAGCCCACCTAATGTTTCTGTTGTAGAGGAGCTCAATCAGGAGTCGTGACAACTTTCTCTTTCGGCTACACAACGTGCACCATTTATTCCTTCAACCTAACAACAACAACAAAAACCCGCGCAGCGGAAGTGTGTCACTGTAAACACGAACCGAGAAAACAGCAGCTGTAAACAAACGTTCCTACTCGCTCAAGAAGGGGAATTATGTACCCCTATAACCACTACACACGTCCCCCCAGAATTCGCCTTAATACGAAAAGTCTGTGTGGCGAGGGGGTCGGATCTCTCTGCCCCAACGGCTCCGCTGAACAGGAGCTGGGGGCTGGTTAACCGCAGGCAAAGCAGCAGAGTCCCCACAGCTGGACCGGGGACAGGGAGGAGCTGTGGAAGCAGGGGGCGGCTCGCAGGGGGAGGGGGGCAGGGCCGGGGGGCGCCCCCGCCGTGGGGGCAGGGCCAGACAAACAGGGCGGTCTAAGTCCAGGTGAGCAGGCTTGAGGCGGTCCACAGAAGCCCACGCCAGCCTGCTGCCAACCTCAACCACAAAGTGCTTATCTCCAGTGTCCCGTACCCGAAATGGGCCATCGTAGGGTGGCTGCAGGGGACCGCGGTGCGCGTCGTGACGGATGAAAACATACTCCGCCGACCGCAGCTCCGTGGGGACATAGGACCGAGAGCCACCATGCTGAGAAGTGGGGACCGGTGCAAAAGCCCTGGCTTCCTCCTGCAGCGCAGTCCTTTGGCAGCTGGCGGACCAGGGAGCTGTGGCGGTGGGAAGGAAATCCCCCGGGACCCGAAGTGGCTGTCCGTAGGCCAGTTCGGCGGATGAGGACTGGAGGTCCTCCTTAGGGGCTGTCCTGAGCCCAAGCATGACCCAAGGAAGTTTGTCGACCCAGCGGTCATCCTTGAGGGTAGCCCGCAATGCGGCCTTCATCAAGTGATGGAACCTCTCGACCAATCTATTAGCTTGGGGGTGATACGCTGTGGTGCAATGGAGCCTCACCCCTAAACCCGCGGCAATCTCCTCCCAGAGCACTGACGTGAATTGCAGCCCTCTGTCCGAGGAGAGGTCAGATAGGGTGCCAAAGCGGGTGACCCAGGTTCCGATGAACGCTCGGGCAACCTCAGGCGCTGTCGTGGACGAGAGCGGGACGGCCTCTGGCCATTGCTTGGTCCTGTCGACCATGGTGAGCAGGTATGTGAAACCACGGGAGGGGGGGAGGGGGCCTACCAGGTCCACATTCATGTGGTCGAACCTCCTCTCGGGTACCGTGAAAGGTATCAGAGGCGCTTTGACGTGCCTGAGCACCTTGGAGCGTTGGCACTCCACACAGGTGTCAGCCCAGTCTCTCACAACCTTTTTGAGTCCATGCCAGACAAACTTTGCGGCCACCAACCTCTGTGAAGGCTTTCTGCCAGGGTGAGACAGCCCATGGACTGCGTAGAAGACCCGCCGCCTCCAAGCAGTCGGAACGACGGGGCAGGGCTGACTTGTAGAGACATCGCACAGGAGCGTGGCGCCGGCGTCATCGAAAGCCACATCCTCCAATTGCAGCCCTGTGACGGCGGTCCTGCATGCCTGCATTCCTGGGTCGGCGGCCTGGTCAGCCACCATCTGACTGTAATCGAGTCCCAAATGGGCAACCCCAGCGATGGCCCGGGAGAGACAGTCGGCGACCGGGTTGGACTTTCCAGCGACATGCCTCACGTCGGTGGTAAACTCTGAGATGTAGGCCAACTGTCGCTGCTGGCGGGCTGACCACGGCTCTGCCACCTTGGCCATCGCGAACACCAGCGGTTTGTGATCGACGAAAGCCGTGAACTGACGGCCCTCCAGTAGGAAACGAAAGTGCCTAACAGCGAGGAAAAGGCCAAGCAGCTCACGATCAAAGGTGCTGTATTTGCGCTCTCTCGGGTTCAACTGCCGGCTGAAGAAGGCAAGCGGCTGCCACGCGCCGCTCACCCACTGCTCGTAAACCGTGCCGACAGCGTAGTCTGAAGCGTCTGTCGTGATGGCGATGGGTGCTCCAGACACAGGGTGTGCCAGCATCGCCGCGTCAGCCAGGGCGGCCTTCACATCCTTAAAAGCCTTGTCCCTCTCTGCAGACCAGTCCATGGCGTGTTTGGGGGCTGTGCCCTTAAGAGCCTCATATAGGGGGCGGAGGAGATCAGCAGCCTGGGGGATGAACCGGTGGTAGAAGGACACCATGCCAATGAAATCCCGGAGGGACTGGGCCGTGTGTGGGCGTGGAAAGTCTGCAACGGCCTCTACCTTAGATGAAAGGGGGCCGCCCTGTCCTTGGTGACCCGGTGGCCCAGGAAGTTGATGGTGCTCAGACCAAACTGGCATTTGGCCGGGTTAACTATCAACCCGTGCAGGCTGAGCCTCTCGAAAAGGGCTCTGAGGTGGGACAAGTGCTCGGACACGGAGGCACTAGCGACCAGGATGTCATCCAGGTACACAAAGAGGAAAGGCAGGTCCCGCAACACTGAGTCCATGAGGCGTTGGAAGGACTGCGTGGCGTTCTTGAGCCCAAACGGCATGCGCAGGAACTCGAACAGTCCGAATGGAGTTGTCACAGCCGTTTTGGGGACATCAGCGGGATGGACGGGCAACTGGTGGTATCCACGGACAAGGTCCACCTTGGAAAATATCACTTTCCCAGCCAGGTGGGTGGAGAAATCTTGGATGTGAGGGACCGGGTAGCAGTCCGGTGTTGTTATGTCATTGAGCCAACGGTAGTCACCACATGGACACCCCCCACCGCCAGGCTTAGGCACTATGTGGAGGGGTGAAGCCCACGGGCTGCTGGAGCGGCGGATGATGCCAAGGCGCTCCATGTTTTCAAACTCCGCCTTCGCGACAGAGAGCTTGGTCGGGTCGAGGCGCCGAGCTCGGGCGTGCACCGGTGGGCCAGTGGTGACGATGTGGTGCTCAACCCCATGTTTGGTCGTAATGACGAGAATGTGGGCTGAGTGAGGTCAGGGAACTCAGAGAGAAGATGGAGAAACACGTCCTCGTTGGAGAGCATGTTGGACAGCCTGACGGAGCCTGTATCGCTGAGTGTACACGCGTGTGAAGCGAAGGTGACGGCGTCAATCAGGCGTCGATTCCTGACGTCCACCAGCAGCCAGTGAGCACAAAGGAAATCTGCACCGAGGAGGGGAAATGCCACGTCGGCGGCGACACAATCCCAGCTGAACCGCTGTCCGTTAAAACACATGTCAATGTGCCTCGTGGCGTACGTACGGATAGAGCTGCCGTTAGCAGCTTCCATGGGAGGGCCGTGAGCCCCCGACAGGGCGTCCACACTCGATGCAGGTACGACACTCTTCTGCGCCCGTGTCGCATAGGAAACGCCGCCCCGAGATGGAGTCTTGCAGGAAAAGTAGCCTGTTGTCCTCCACGCCAACGCCCATGGCCACCAGTGAGCGCTGGCCTTGGCGTTTCCCGACGAGCTGACATTTGCACGGGGAGGTGCACTTTTTCGCCTTGACCCTGAACTTTGCATGGTAAAAGCACAGGCCGGGCTCTTGTCGCCGACCGGGGGTTGCCGCGGCGGCCACCATTGAGTCACCAGGTGGTGGCGTGTGGGGGTGGGCAGGGGTGAACGCGGACGTGCAGTGCTGCTATTGGCTGGCCGGGAAGAACTTGTCAGCTTCTTCAGCTAGCTTGCGGCAATCGGTAATGCTGGTGTTAGCCAAAGCGGCCCGCACCTGAGCAGGCAGTTGTCGCAGAAATAGTTGGACAAAGAGGAAATCAGGTGTGTGCGCCGGTCCCAGCAGATTCAGCATTTTGTCCATGAGCTCGGATGGCTTGCTGTCACCAAAACCTTGCAGAGAAAAGAGACGGTGAGCCCTCTCGGCGTCGGAAAGTTCAAAAATCTTCAAGAGGTGGTCTTTGAGCCCCTTGTATTTGTCTGCCGCCGGAGGATTTGTAAGGAGACTCACCACTCTAGTTGCAGTCGAACATCCGAGCGCTGATACCACGTAGTAGTATTTAGTAGCGTCGTCTGTTATTTTGCGGATAGCAAACTGCGCTTCCGCCTAGCGAACCATGTCGTTGCGGATGACTCCCAGAACTCTTGCAATTTGAGAGAAACCGCGTTGATTTCGTTAACCATGTTCTTCTGAAAGATTGTCTCTGATAACTACCAAGAGACAAACGTCGGGGTCACCAGTGTAGAGGAGCTCAATCAGGAGTCGTGACAACTTTCTCTTTCGGCTACACAACGTGCACCATTTATTCCTTCAACCTAACAACAAAAACCCGCGCAGCGGAAGTGTGTCACTGTAAACACGAACCGAGAAAACAGCAGCTGTAAACAAACGTTCCTACTCGCTCAAGAAGGGGAATTATGTAGCCCCATAACCACTACACTCTCTGTTTTTATTTTTGTTTTGTTTTTGTGTGTGTTTTTTTTGGGGGGGGGATTGGGGGTGTATTTTGGAGATTGGAATGGTTACTTTATATGCTGTCCATTGTTTTTAGAAACAGCAACATGTGGTACAATGTTAAATCGTTAATGATCAACTAAATTGTGTCTCCTGTACAGTAAAGGGAATCAATTCTCCGATTAAGAGGAAGAAAATTATTACTTATTTAAAGAAGCTATATACAACTATTGCATTCATTCAAGAACCAAACCTTACTGATATGGAACACTTGAAACTTAAGAGGGACTGGATTGGACATGTCTTTTTTTTCCCATTTTACCTCTAAAGTGAGAGGCGTTGCTGTATAAACAAAGACATAATGTTTAAATTGAACTCAGTTGAAAAAGATAAGAATGGTAGATTCCTGCTTATTGGTTGTGTTCTGAATATGACTAGGGTGACAGTGGTAAATAGATATGGTCCCAACTATGACAACCCAGTCTTCTTTAATGACCTACTTCTAAGACTAGCGGCGATTGAGCGTCCCTGCCTAATTGGTGGAGACTTTTATCGTGCCCTTAACCCAGCTATTGACCGCTCACTGCCCAAGGCACTTACACCATCTAAAGCAGCTTCAATATTGAATCACGGCATAAAAGAACTAGGGATATGTGATATCTGGCGAACTCTCAACCCTAGCAAGAAAGATTTCTCCTTTTTCTCTAATGTCCATAATTCTTACTCTGGAACGGATATATTTTTTGCCCCTAAAAATATACTCACTAGGATAAAGGATTGCTCTTATCTGGCTGCTGCACTATCAGATCATAATCCATTGAAGATGACCTGGGTAATAGAGCCTGTACAACCATCCCCTCAGAGATGGAGCTTTAAAACATTTATGCTGAAAGACCCAGAATTCATTGTATTTATGAACTCCCAAATCGACTTGTTCCTTGAGGCCAATCTGAATTCAGGTTCTCGTGCAAATATTTGGGAGGCTCTCAAGGCATTTTTGAGGGGATGTATGTACCTTATCCAACAGTGCACATTTAAATTAAAAGGAAAGAGAAAAGCCTTGTCAAAGTAGATGAAGAAATTACAATAGTTGAGCAACAGCACCCTTAAACTAAAAGAGTAGACATTTTAGACTCTTTAACCATGAAGTGGATACAGTACAATAATTTATGCACTAACAAAGCCAAAGCAGCTTTAGCTAGGACCAACTACCACTATTACGAGTATGGAAACAAAACTGGCACGCTCCTAGTGTGGCAGTTTAAGGGAGGGAAAAAACAGATAAAATTATCCACTCGAGGGCAGATCCCTGATTAGCCCTTTGGAGATCAATGCGGAATTCAAAAAGTTTTATGAAATACTGTATAGATCGAATCACAACACCACTAATATTGCAGCAGGGTGATTTCTGGAAGGTTTACCTGTTCCTCACATTAATACGGAAGATAAAGATAGGCTGGATGCTGAAATAACTGAGGGGGAGGTTCTGCTGGCCATGAAGTCATTGCAGAATAATAAGGCCCCAGAGCTAGATGGCTCCCCAATCGAATATTTTAAAACCTTTTTAGACAAACTGTTGTCTCCTCTAACAATTATGATTAAAGGTTTGGACAATCAAACTTTGCCAGGCACCCTAGAATTAGCAACTATAACACTGCTACCAAAACCTGATAAGGACCAACAGAGATGTGACTCCTACAGGCCTCTAAGCCTGTTGAACGTTGACTAAGATTTCCAAATTAATAGCTACCAGATTAGAAGACATTATGTCGAAGATAATTCATCCTGCTCAAACAGGATTTATTAAGAATAGATAAGGGTCAGACAATGTCCGCCAGTTATTTCATATCATGGACTACGCACAGAGAAAAAGGGAACTCATGCTGATAATATCAAAGGATGCTGAGAAGGTGTTTGAAAGGATCGAGCCTAGTTTTATGTTTCAAACGCTAGAAACCAGGAATTTCAGGGAGAGATTCATCCAATATACCAAAACACTTTTTAATGCCCCCAAGGCTCAAAGTTTAACTTACGGGGTCCTGTCGGATGCTTTCTTGCTCTCTAGAGGGGTCCGATAGGGCTGTTGCATCTCACCATTGTTATTTTCGATCACCATCAAACCGCTCGCGATCACCATTCGAGCCAATACAGCAGTATCTGGTATCAAATTTGTTACTTCTGAGCACAAAATATATCTCTACACAGACGATATTTTAACATACCTAACTGACCCAGCTGATTCGGTCCCTCCACTTTTTCATTGTCTACAAGAATATAGTACAGCCTCAGGATATGAAATAAATGTATCCAAGAGTGAGGTTCTGCGCAAGCACACACGACTTGATTAGAACACCCACTGAAAATATGTCTTTATGGTTTTAAATATCTGCGCATGAACATCAGAAAACACCATGACAAAGTGCTCACAGACAATTATTTGAGTCTCTTGGAGAAAATTACGACAGACACTCAGATGGACCAACTTGCCACTCTCCCTAATTGGTAGAGTGAACATAATTAAAATTAATGTATTACCAAAGCATACCTACCATTTTATTTCTATCCCTTTAGAGTCCCCAAGAGCTTTTTCAACGAACTTAAAGCTATCACCTCATTTTTATGGCAAAACAAAATCCCTAGAGTAAAACTCTCTACTCTCCAGGCCCCTTATACGAAAGGTGGTTTAAACCTTCCCAATTTCAGATGCTACTATCTGGCATGTCAGTTCCAGCCGATTATTGATTTGTAGATGGTCATCTATAGAACATGAGCTGAACACTACTTATTTGAAAATAATTGTTTTCTTGGGCACAAAGAAAAACCTCTCGTCAATCACTAAGAACCCCATAATTCTGAACACATTTGGGGCATGGCAGGAGTCCCACACAATTTTGGAAATAGATATCTCATTACTAAAACCCCTTTATGGGCTAACTGTTATGCTCGCGCACCAGAACCCGACCCGTGTGGTGAAACCCAAGGCAGACAGACACAGGATGACTTCAAAATCCAAAAAGGCGGTTTTATTGGAGGGGAATAACAAAGAGGGGAGATAACAAATACTGCCACCAAATAATAAATGGAATAGAGTGGGGGGAATGTATGGTACAAAAAACGTTCCGTTAGTGGGATGTGTGAATAAACTGTGTGGTGTCCCGTGGTTTGCGTGTATAACTATGTGTGAGTGTTCTTAGCCTATGTGTGGTGCGGTATGTCAGTGACAAGGAGGTGTTGAATAATGTGCGTGCACCTGGCAAGAAAGTCCAGTCCGTGATCCAAAAGGGGTTGTCCGAGGAAGTCCGGGGACGAGATCCGGGAAGTCGAGTCCAAAGGAGGGGTCCAGGTAGAGGAACACGGGGGGAGATCGCTGGAGAGGTCCGGGGAAAAACGTGAAGGTCGCTGTGGACGAGGGAGACGCGGGGAGCCGTGGAAGTCGCGGAGGGAGAGTCTTGGGAGGAAACAGAGAGACACGAATATAAGACACTGGGGAATAACCAGAATTGCAAGAGCGCAAGGAACACTGGAGGGCTTGTCAGAGCTTTACCGCAAGGTTCAGTGCGTCGAAGCACGGAGTGGTGTTCTGGGAGACTTCTTGTAGAGGGCTGCCTGATTGCCGCAGGTGTGCCTGATGGATGATGGCAAACACCTGGTGCAGTGCAGCGCTCGTCTCCTCAGAGCGCGAGCCGAGCGCTCGGATGTTTCCGGCACGTCCGAGCTGGGGGAGTGGCTTGAACGTGCCGGGGAGGCAGCTCGGGGCGGTGTAACCACAACACTAACCCCAACATTCAAAATCTTATAGCTGATGGAACATTACAGAAATGAGGCAATAATGGGATCAAAACTGTCGGAGACTTATATAGTGGCAATATGCTGTCTACATTTCAACAATTATCTTCCAAATGTAATTTGCCAAGACACAATCTCTTTAAATACCTTCAAATCAGACACTGTCTCACAAAGGGCTTTTGAAGAACCCTGGGCCTGGGGGAAATTGGACTGTTGAGCAAATAAGTCCGGGGGAAATTTAAATGTTTTGGCCCATAATTTCTCCAAATAGCCACATCTGCCGGTAAGTGTTGCATTGGGTATCCATGGGTGCACACAGACTCCTTATTTGAATAGAATAGTCCCATTAGAATCACTGTCTTCATGCCAATGTCACAGTCAGCCAGTAAACCAAATCAATTTGTACAAATGATAGCTAAAACAAAAACTGCATTTGCTTAATTTAGAATAGCACCAGTTGGTTAAAAAATTATATATATTTGTTGTGGATAAAAATTAATGTGATTATTCATTTTGGGGCGGCACAGTAGCACAGTGGTTAGCGCGATCCCCTCACAGCAAAAAGGTCCTGGGTTCGAGTCTAACCTTGGGCGTTCCCCCAGTTCATCATCTATGTGGAGTTTGCATGTTCTCCCAGTGTCTACGTGGGTTTCCTTCAGGTGCTCCGGTTTCTTCCCATAGTCGAAAAATATGTAGGTCAGGTGAATCGGCCGTACTAGATTGTCCCTGGGTGTCAGCCCTGAGATGCCTATTGAAGACTGAGTTGGTATATTTACACTGTGTATATCTGTACATGCCCTGTGATGGCCTGGCGGCCTGTCCAGGGTGTCTCCCTGCCTGCTGCCCAATGACTGCTGGGAAAGGCTCCAGCATCCCTGCAACCCTGAGCAGGATAAGCCGTTTGGATAATGGATGGATGGATGGATTAATTTTGGTCGGACTTTAGCATACTTAAGCAAAAAACCAGAAAAGACCCAAGGCAATCAGATAAGCAAATCTAGTCAGGGGCTCACAATTCCCCATTTGCTCAAAAAAAAAACAATAAATGGCCTGGTGGCCTGTCCAGGGTGTCTCCCCGCCTGCCGCCCAATGACTGCCGGGATAGGCTCCAGCATCCCCGCAACCCTGAGAGCAGGATAAGCGGTTCAGATAATGGATGGATGGATGATTTATTTGGTGGTCATAAAAGAAAGAAGTGCATCAATCATTGTGCTTTCTGCCTATTGGGCTACTTGATATGCTGGGGAACTGATCTGTACATATCATATATATTAATGGAACTGAGTTGAGTAACCATGCTGCACCAAAACCATTACCACCAACATTGTTACGTGACAACAATAAAGTATCTATCTATCTATCTATCTATCTATCTATCTATCTATCTATCTATCTATCTATCTATCTATCTATCTATCTATCTATCTATCTATCTATCTATCTATCTATCTATCTATCTATCTATCTATCTATCTATCTATCTATCTATCTATCTATCTATCTATCTATCTATCTATCTATCTATCTATCTATCTATCTATCTATCTATCTATAAAATGAATTGCAATTAACCTGGCAATGGGCAATCCTTAAAATTACCAAAAATACAATTTTTTTTGCTGAATTTCTGGAAAGCAAATCACAATAAGTGGAAATTTCAATGTCTTCCACTGTCAGGGTCTGTAGAAATATTATTTGACAGTGAACTATTTTTCTGTAATGTGCCTTTCGGATTACTTTTTGAATGTATCTTTTGGCTGAATTCTTAGAAAAGACAGATGTGTGTTTCTTCTGTCGGACAAAAGTGTCGTGTTTGTGGTCTGGAAGTGAATGTCAGTTGAAAATGGCCAACATACTGCCCGTGCTATTGAGTGTTTGTGTTGGCCAACACAGGGCACTTACTTTGAAAACTGTAATATGATTTTACCTCAGTAGGCTTCTGACATAAACCACAATTTATGATTTATTTTTGCCCTAATAGCACTATTCCATTTCAGTTTTATTAAAACACTGTACCATATCCTCTAAACAGGATGTAGCCAATCCTCTGACAAAGAAGTCGATGTTTCATACTCTTACTTGTTTGGCATGGGCAACGTTCAAGATATTTCATTCGGTTCCCTGAAGTGAGGAAGTGAATCTGTCATTTGCAAATTATTTCACAAATAACACACAACCAGGTGGCTCACCTTTGGTTTGGTTTCCCTTAATGGTCAAATAATTCTGTCGGTATACGGCTGAAACATAACACTCAAACCTTGCTAATGCATTAAAGGTTTTCAGAAACGTATGGACCCATTCCAACCAAGCACAATTGAGTATTCACATAATGCATGGTACAAAGCGTTGTAATGGATTTCCACTGAAGCACACCACATCTGTTATTTTGATAAGAGGTGACATGCTTAATCCCAACATTTGGCGAGCTTGACTCTATCTTGACAAAATCTGTCTAAATGTTATTCTGTACCACACTTCCCACACTCATGCCTTCCACTAAGTGACACAAACCACCGGTGATATTTACTGTATCTAAGTACACAGTTCTGTCTTGTGGTGGTACGCAAGACCAAAGTCAGTTTAGAGGTAAGCGAGCTGCTGGTGAATCTTGCCTTATATGGGTATTTACTGTACCATCACAACAACCCCTCTGATTCCTACGAAGCAAAGGTTTAAACCAGACAGACAGACAAATGGACAATAATTTGGAGAACCGGGGCTTCCGGGTAGTGTAGCAGTCTATTCCGTTGCCTACCAACATGGGGATTGCCGGTTCAAATCCCTGTGTTACCTCCGGCTTGTTCAGGCGTCCCCACAGACACAATTGCGGGTGGGAAGCCGGATGAGGGTATGAGTCCTGGTCGCTGCACTAGCACCTCCTCTGGTCAGTCAGGGTGGAGTCTGGTCAGTCTGGTCTGTTCGGGGGGGGGGGGGACTGGGGGGAATAGTGTGATCCTTCCACGTGTTACATCCCCCTGGTGAAACTCTTCAGTGTCAGGTGAAAAGAAGGGGCTGGCGACTCCACATATATCTGAGGAGGCATGTGGTAAGAGTACCCTAACCCTACCCTCGTAAGAGTGGGGTAATTGGCCGGATACAATTGGGGAGAAAAAAGTGGGGGGGAAAAAGAAATAATAATTTGAAGAACCAACTATGAAAAAAAAGAGTGGCTCATATGGGCATTGTGACCTCCCACATAGCTTTATCAAGTGGATGGATCTCCATCTGTCCCTGTAGCCATCCAGGCAACGAAGTTGTTACCCTGACCTAGAAGTAGAAGTTAATAAGAGAATCAGCATTACGGTGGGGCCACGGTACAAATCCCTCACCATACGTCTATGTTACACTACATCTGCCCTCCATTAGTGCTGTAGAGAACACTGCAGCCCCCTGTGTGTGGGGGGGTGTTTTTTTATTGTTTTAGTTGTTGTACAGTTTTAACGACTATATAATATGATATTTCAGCTTTTTGGGATTGTAAAAAGCATAGGGTGAGTGAGAAAGATGGGTTCAGAGTAGAGATGCCGCATAACAGAAGTTTGCTGATGCAAAAAGAGCAACATTTAGTTTTCCAAACAGGTCCTTATTTCCTCAGTGTTCACATATTGACAGAGGCTCCTTAAATTGCAAATGAGAGGGGGGCGTCCAGGTAGCGTAGCAGTCTATTCCGTTGCCTACCAACACGGGGATCGCCAGTTCGAATCCCCGTGTTACCTCCGGGTTGGTCGGGCGTCCCTATATACAGGCACAATTGGCTGTGTCTGCGGTAGGGAAGCCGGATGTGGGTATGTGTCCTGGTCGCTGCACTGGCGCCTCCTCTGGTCGGTCGGGGTGCGCCTGTTCGGGGACGGAGAGGGAACTGGGGAGAATAGCGTGATCCTCCCACTCGCTACGTCCCCCTGGTAAAACTCCTCACTGTCAGAGGAAAAGAAGCGGCTGGCGACTCCTGTATCAGAGGAGGCCTGCGGTAGTCTGCAGCCCTCCCCGCATCGGCAGAGGGGGTGGAGCAGCGACCGGGATGGCTCGGAAGAGTGGGGTAATTGGCCAAGTACGTTTCTGAGAAAAAGGGGAAAAAAGACACCCCCCCCCCAAAAAAGCATGTTAGCAAATGTTGATTTCCTAACCAACACTGTAAGCCTTGTAAAAATGTATTCCGTCAGAGGTTTTGATGAAATTACATCCAGGAAGCGCTGACCTTTGGGAAGAAACCATGAGTCTGTTGGTTTCACACAGATCTGTAAATAATGTGCTCTAACTAGGTCTGT
>NC_079219.1:27387654-27392654 GCF_029633865.1 Lampris incognitus | reverse complement strand
GGCAACATCATACAATAACAGTTTTTGCTGTTAAATGTACGGAGAACTTTACCTTTGCATCTTCCATTTGTTACAAATCTCGTCCTCTCACATAGCAGACTTGATGTTAAAGGTATGACTGTGGGTGAATAGCATCTTGGTAGGGGACAGGACTGTGGTTGAATAGCATCTTGGTAGGGGACAGGACGAAGCTTCCAGATGGCCATCGGCGAATTCTTTTTCCTTTTTTTTTCCAGACAGACAAAATAAAATGTACTTTTTTTTTTTAGCATTTCTCCTGCTTTAATATTATCTCACCCAATCCCTTACTCATCTTCATGCAAAAGCCAATTCATCACAATCATTTTGCCTTAATGGCGAGCAGATGTTCAGTCACTTGAGTTCCCAAAGCACAGTGCCCTGCACGGCTCTCAGGTTACTGCCCTGCCAGACAGCCGCATGTCATGGGATGTAAATCCCACTTGCCTTGGCTCTGTGCCCACAACATGACAAGCAAATGCCTATTACTTGTACAGGATTATGAAAGCCACTCCGTCTCTTGTTATACGGCACAATATTACAGGTTTTTCTTTCACGTCTGACATTTGACCTTGTGTGTTCTGCAAAGCCTACATAGAGGGTCACGCCCACAGTGTGTGTGTGTGTGTGTGTGTGTGTGTGTGTGTGTGTGTGTGTGTGTGTGTGTGTGTGTGTGTGTGTGTGTGTGTGTGTGTAATAGAATCTAATTGTCCATCGTGTAGATAATGGGAGGTGTGAGTTAATTGAATCATCGGTTAACACATATCTTTTGTCATATCCATGTCAAACAAATGCCAGTTTTCCATTAGCAGATGAAAATGAGTACACGGTTAATGTCTGTTCACAAAAAGTGTCAGCAGTAATGGGTGTCCGGGTAGTGTAGCGGTCTATTCCGTTGCCCACCAACACGGGGATCGCCGGTTCGAATCCCCGTGTTACCTCCAGCTTGGGCAGGTGTCCCAGCAGACACAATTGGTCATGTCTGCGGGTGGTAAGCGGGAAAGTAGGTATGTGTCCCGGCTGCTGCACTAGCGCCCCCTCTGGTCGGTCAGGGCGACTGTTTGGGGGGAGGAGGGAGAACTTGGGGAATAGCGTGATCCTCCCGTGCGCTACGTCCCCTTGGCGAAACTCCTCACTGTCAGGTGTAAAGAAGCAGCTGGCGACTCCACATGTATCGGAGCAGGCATGTGGTAGACTGCAGCCCTCCCCGGATCGGCAGAGGGGGTGGAGCAGCGACCAGGATGGCTCAGAAGAGTGGGGCAATTGGCTGGGTGCAGTTGGGGAGAAAAAGGGGGGGAAAAAGTGTCAGCAGTCAATTTGCATCTGGACCTGAAATATATCATTCTATTCCATTTGGTGAATACTTTTATCCACCGTCTCTTGTGTTGTGGTGAGCGTATTTATTTTCAACGTTCATTTGCCCAAGTGTTAGCAATATTCTGCATCTTTAATTATCAAATGAAATGTAAAAAAAAAAAAAACAAGGAATATTTCTCTTAGTCACTTTTTTGGTTTCTTTCCTGTCCTCCCCTGCCACATCTGTCGTTTTCAATATTGGAGAAGAATGAGAGGCTCAGACTTTTTTTCTTCTTTTTTTTTAACCATGAATCATGTTTGGATGATTTTAATCAAGCCAGATCTTTGGCTTCCTCGTGGATGCGGGGAGGAAGGAAGGAAGGATTCATTTGATTGAGATCAAAGCCATTAATATTTCTTAAGCAAAGTCATAGAATTTTTTTCCATTTAACTTTTGATGCTTAAACAATTATACCACAAACTAGACACAAACAAAATGTGCCAGACAGACCAATTGGCTAAAGCAAAACTTGACCCCCCCCCCCATTCCTATTTGGCATTTAACCAGCTGGAGAGGTCACCGAGGTCAAAGGTTAAAGCTATGGGAAGACGATCAGGTCATGGTTGTTGAGTCAGTCAATACCCAGCGGAGACGAGATTCTGGTCTCTGAATTGTGTGTCAAATGGCAACTTCTCGCTCGCCCAAAACCATTTCCCTTTTTTCCTTTGTCTTATTTGACACTTTCAATATCTCCCCCCTTTTTACGTTTTCCTCATTTGCTCGCTCAATTTTCTCCGTCCTTATCGTTCCTCTTCCTCTTTTCCTCAGTGTCTCATCCTTTAACCCTCCCCAACTTGCCCCAGCTGCCTCTGAGCTTGTCTTGTTTTGTCCCCACCCCCCAAAACACACACACACACACATACACACACACACACACACACCACCCAGTGTTCTCCCCCCTCCCTTCCCATCTCTCCATCCCCTATTTCTGGGTGTTATGAATCTGAAGGAGCCATAAAAAGGGAAACACAAAGCCATAACAGCAATGCATCCCCTGTGAAACCCTAGACAGCCATTAAGCTAATGGGGCACTCGGCGGTGTATTCCAGCTCGCAGGCTATAGGGCCAGGAGCAGGCGCAGTGGGGCCCCGTGCTCCCTCGTATCGGTGTAAACATTGCACAATGAGTTGGCTTCATGAAGCATTGGATAGATTTGGAGGGTCAGCTCTCACGTAAGGAGAATTAAACACAGGTGTCAGTGGTTATGGTGGTCAGTATGAGTTGGATGGGTAAAGTCTAGTCTGTGCTTCCAGAGTATCATTAGAAATATAGGCCTATTGTACTGTACTGGGGTTTGTGCACAGTGTGCACCGGCTGGCCGCGGGCTGAAACTTGGCACGGGAAAGTTTACCTTCAAACTCGAGGCCCAAAACCACCAGTGTTATTGAGAACGTGTCTCCAAACTGTTTAAAGAGACACCAGATATACGGTATTTCAGGCCTACCGATGTAACGTGAAATTGTCTCAGCCTTGAGCGAAGCGCCGTTAGCGACAATGATTCAGATCAATTATTGACTGAACAGGAATTTTTTAGCTCCGTGTTTAACGCTGCAGGTTTCCAAAAAGTCCTGGTTGGTTGATCTCGCCTGTTTTTTCTTTTCTTTTCCTCCAGATCTTTAAGGCAGCTCCGCTACTCCCTCCTCGTGAGAAAGGGCAGCCAAACTTCAGCTCTTACAGTAACAACCATTTATTGTGTTTACCCATCGTTAGCAGGCCAGCACGCACACACAGACCTCAGGTGGTAGGAGTTCTCCTGATGTCTCTCTCTCTCTCTCTCTCTCTCTCTCTCTCTCTCTCTCTCTCTCTCTCTCTCTCTCTCTCTCTCTCTCTCTCTCTCTCTCTCTCTCTCTCTCGCTCTCTCTCTCTCTCTCTTGCCATGCTAGGTTTGTTTTCACCGAGGAGCAACTGATACCATCCTCAATTTGAGGGGAAGTGCTTTTTTATGGGTTGCCCTTCTTCAGAAACATACAAGTGCACACCCAAAGGCCCCCCCCCCGCTCTCTGTCGCTCTCTCTCGCTCTCTGTCTCACACACCTACACCTACACACACACACACACACACACACACACACACACACACACACACACACACACACACACACACACACACACACACACACAGAGGCAGACAGACACACATATAGGATGGTAGATTGACTGAAGCACACGGGCCGACTGAAAGACAGTCGCTCACACATGAAATTAAATATTTGAATTACTTCAGTACAGACTCCCCATGCATACTCTAGTCCGGTTCATAATGGTAGCTAATCCCATTTTTAGAAGCTAATCTGAGTTTTGGCAGACTTCAGGTTCTAATGGGTGTAATGTGTTCTGTTAAGGGAGCTTATTGAGGTTGCGGGGAAATTTGTGGTACAACACAACGGAACTTGTCTGTGTTCAGGTAGGCTCATGGAGAAATAAGGTGAAGAAAGAGAGGAAGGTCAGTAGAGAGAACTAAAGAGCGAGAAAGACGGTGTCCGACTGTCCAGTCCCTAAAGTATACACACACACACACACACACACACACACACACACACACACACACACAAATGCATACATAATTACATACTTATACACAAAGCAAGCTGCTGTGTATCTCACACTTCAGCAACATGGTGTCCAACCTTCCTCGCAGTGCGGCATGTTGAGCTGATCTGAGACTGAACTGAGAGCGGCACAGAAGGAGAAACTTCAATTTCAGTCAGTGTTTATCTTTGGTCTTTCAGCGTTCGAGGTGAGAAAAAAGAGGAATGAAATAAAAGGATGGGGGGTTGAGAGGAAGAAGAAAGGGGAGGGGGGGGAATAAAGGAGTGTGTGCCAAAACACGTTTTTTCCCATCCCCGTGCTGAGCTCCATGCCACCGGCGCTCAGAACTCCGGAGCGGCGCAATCACTGAAGTCCCCCAAGACACGGGAAATCAGTTTCATTTCTTCTCACTGTGTGTTCCCGCTCCCCTCCCTCCCTCCCTCCCGACCCCCCCACCCCACCTCCGACCCCTCTTCTCCTCCCGCTATGTGTACCTCTCTGCTCCTCCTTCCCAACAATGGGAGACTTTAGGAGTGTGGATCCTGTCCATTCTCAGGGCCAGGGGTATAAATTCCAGCCCACCAGCCTCAGGACTCCATCTGCCCCACCTCCACATGCCCCTCAGTGGGGGTGTGTAAGGTAATGAAGACCGGTCAGCAGGGGCTGGTCATGGTGGAGAGACCGCGAATGTGTGTGTGTGTGTGTGTGTGTGTGTGTGTGTGTGTGTGTGTGTGTGTGTGTGTGTGTGTGTGTGTGTGTGTGTAATTTCTTTCTGGTGTCTCTGCGGGCATGACAGAGATAGACCCTAAGGGAAAGGATTCCAGGGCATGCTCTCCTTGTCACCTTTAGAGACCGCAGAGCTAATTACACAGCGGCTCCACTGAACACACAGACTGCGTGCACACATACACACACACACACACACACACACACACACACACACACACACACACACACACACACACACACACACACGCACAACTCTCCTGTTCTCTCTAAAATATAACTTCTTTAGAGTTATTTAGAAATGAGACTCCTGTCTTGTTTTAGCTTTCTCTTTCATTCATTTGGTGGTCTTTTTTTTCTTTCCGTCTTT